>NC_088229.1:78275809-78323309 GCF_036934945.1 Oncorhynchus masou masou
TCTAACCTCCTGTCCAGTGGACTATAACCTCTAACCTCCTGTCCAGTGGACTATAACCCTCCTCTAACCTCCTGTCCAGTGGACTAACCTCCTAACCTCCTGTCCAGTGGACTATAACCTCTAACCTCCTGTCCAGTGGACTATAACCTCTAACCTCCTGTCCAGGGGACTATAACCTCTAACCTCCTGTCCAGTGGACTATAACCCTCCTCTAACCTCCTGTCCAGTGGTCTATAACCCTCCTCTAACCTCCTGTCCAGTGGACTATAACCCTCCCCTAACCTCCTGTCCAGTGGACTATAACCCTTCTCTAACCTCCTGTCCAGTGGACTATAACCTCTAACCTCTAACCTCCTGTCCAGTGGTAACTAACCTAACTATAACCTCCTCTAACCTCCTGTCCAGTGGACTATAACCTCTAACCTCCTGTCCAGTGGACTATAACCCTCCTCTAACCTCCTGTCCAGTGGACTATAACCCTCCTCTAACCTCCTGTCCAGTGGTCTATAACCTCTCCTCCTAACCTCCTGTCCAGTGGACTATAACCCTCTAACCTCCTGTCCAGTGGACTATAACCTCCCTCCTGTCCAGTGGACCTCCTGTCCAGTGGACTATAACCCTCCTCTAACCTCCTGTCCAGTGGACTATAACCCTCCTCTAACCTCCTGTCCAGTGGACTATAACCCTCTAACCTCCTGTCCAGTGGACCTCCTGTCCAACCTCCTGTCCAGTGGTCTATAACCCTCTAACTATAACTCCTGTCCAGTGGACTATAACCCTCCTCTAACCTCCTGTCCAGTGGACTATAACCCTCCTCTAACCTCCTGTCCAGTGGACTATAACCCTCCTCTAACCTCCTGTCCAGTGGACTATAACCTCCTAACCTCCTGTCCAGTGGACTATAACCCTCCTCTAACCTCCTGTCCAGTGGTCTATAACCCTCCTCTAACCTCCTGTCCAGTGGACTATAACCCTCCTCTAACCTCCTGTCCAGTGGACTATAACCTCTAACCTCCAGTGGTCTATAACCCTCCTCTAACCTCCTGTCCAGGTCTATAACCTCTAACCTCCTGTCCAGTGGACTATAACCCTCCTCTAACCTCCTGTCCAGTGGACTGTCCATAACCTCTAACCTCCTGTCCAGTGGACTATAACCCTCCTCTAACCTCCTGTCCAGTGGACTATAACCTCCTAACCTCCAGTGGACTATAACCCCCCTCTAACCTCCTGTCCAGTGGACTATAACCCTCCTAACCTCCTGTCCAGTGGTCTATAACCTCTAACCTCCTGTCCAGTGGACTATAACCCTCCTCTAACCTCCTGTCCAGTGGACTATAACCCCCTCTCTAACCTCCTGTCCAGTGGACTATAACCCCCTCTAACCTCCTGTCCAGTGGACTATAACCTCTAACCTCCTGTCCAGTGGTCTATAACCCTCCTCTAACCTCCTGTCCAGTGGACTATAACCTCCTCTAACCTCCTGTCCAGTGGACTATAACCCCCTCTAACCTCCTGTCCAGTGGACTATAACCTCCTCCTGTCCAGTGGTCTATAACCTCCTGTCCAGTGGACTATAACCTCCTCTAACCTCCTGTCCAGTGGACTATAACCTCCTGTCCAGTGGACTATAACCTCTAACCTCCTGTCCAGTGGACTATAACCCTCCTCTAACCTCCTGTCCAGTGGACTATAACCCTCCTCTAACCTCATGTCCAGTGGTCTATAACCTCTAACCTCCTGTCCAGTGGACTATAACCTCTAACCTCCTGTCCAGTGGACTATAACCTCTAACCTCCTGTCCAGTGGACTATAACCTCTAACCTCCTGTCCAGTGGTCTATAACCCTCCTCTAACCTCCTGTCCAGTGGACTATAACCCTCCTCTAACCTCCTGTCCAGTGGACTCTATAACCCTCCTCTAACCTCCTGTCCAGTGGACTATAACCCTCCTCTAACCTCCTGTCCAGTGGACTATAACCTCTAACCTCCTGTCCAGTGGACTATAACCTCTAACCTCCTGTCCAGTGGACTATAACCCTCCTCTAACCTCCTGTCCAGTGGTCTATAACCTCTAACCTCCTGTCCAGTGGTCTATAACCCTCCTCTAACCTCCTGTCCAGTGGTCTATAACCCTCCTCTAACCTCCTGTCCAGTGGACTATAACCTCTAACCTCCTGTCCAGTGGACTATAACCCTCCTCTAACCTCCTGTCCAGTGGACTATAACCCTCCTCTAACCTCCTGTCCAGTGGACTATAACCCTCCTCTAACCTCCTGTCCAGTGGTCTATAACCTCTAACCTCCTGTCCAGTGGTCTATAACCCTCCTCTAACCTCCTGTCCAGTGGACTATAACCTCCTCTAACCTCCTGTCCAGTGGACTATAACCTCTAACCTCCTGTCCAGTGGACTATAACCTCTAACCTCCTGTCCAGTGGACTATAACCCTCCTCTAACCTCCTGTCCAGTGGACTATAACCCTCCTCTAACCTCCTGTCCAGTGGTCTATAACCCTCCTCTAACCTCCTGTCCAGTGAACTATAACCCCCTCCCTCCTGTCCAGTGGACTATAACCTCTAACCTCCTGTCCAGTGGACTATAACCTCTAACCTCCTGTCCAGTGGTCTATAACCTCCTAACCTCCTGTCCAGTGGACTATAACCCTCCTAACCTCCTGTCCAGTGGACTATAACCTCTAACCTCCTGTCCAGTGGACTATAACCCTCCTCTAACCTCCTGTCCAGTGGACTATAACCCTCCTCTAACCTCCTGTCCAGTGGACTATAACCCTCCTCTAACCTCCTGTCCAGTGAACTATAACCTCCTGTCCAGTGAACTATAACCCTCCTCTAACCTCCTGTCCAGTGGTCTATAACCCTCCTCTAACCTCCTGTCCAGTGGACTATAGCCCTCCTCTAACCTCCTGTCCAGTGGACTATAACCTCTAACCTCCTGTCCAGTGGACTATAACCTCTAACCTCCTGTCCAGTGGACTATAACCTCTAACCTCCTGTCCAGTGGACTTTAACCCTCCTCTAACCTCCTGTCCAGTGGACTATAACCCCCCTCCTCCTGTCCAGTGGACTATAACCTCCCTCCTGTCCAGTGGACTATAACCCTCCTCTAACCTCCTGTCCAGTGGACTATAACCCTCCTCTAACCTCCTGTCCAGTGGACTATAACCCTCCTCTAACCTCCTGTCCAGTGGACTATAACCTCCTCTAACCTCCTGTCCAGTGGACTATAACCTCTAACCTCCTGTCCAGTGGACTATAACCCCCCTCTAACCTCCTGTCCAGTGGACTATAACCCTCCTCTAACCTCCTGTCCAGTGGACTATAACCTCCTAACCTCCTGTCCAGTGGACTATAACCCTCCTCTAACCTCCTGTCCAGTGGTCTATAACCTCTAACCTCCTGTCCAGTGGACTATAACCCCCCTCTAACCTCCTGTCCAGTGGACTATAACCTCTAACCTCCTGTCCAGTGGTCTATAACCTCTAACCTCCTGTCCAGTGGACTATAACCCTCCTCTAACCTCCTGTCCAGTGGTCTATAACCTCTAACCTCCTGTCCAGTGGACTATAACCCCCTCTAACCTCCTGTCCAGTGGACTAAACCTCCTCCTGTCCAGTGGACTATAACCTCTAACCTCCTGTCCAGTGGACTATAACCCTCTAACCTCCTGTCCAGTGGACTATAACCTCTAACCTCCTGTCCAGGGACTATAACCTCCCTCCTGTCCAGTGGACTATAACCCTCCTCTAACCTCCTGTCCAGTGGTCTATAACCCTCCTCTAACCTCCTGTCCAGTGGACTATAACCCTCCCCTAACCTCCTGTCCAGTGGACTATAACCCTTCTCTAGCCTCCTGCCCAGTGGTCTATAACCTCTAACCTCCTGTCCAGTGGACTATAACCCTCCTCTAACATCCTGTCCAGTGGACTATAACCTCTAACCTCCTGTCCAGTGGACTATAACCTCTAACCTCCTGTCCAGTGGTCTATAACCCTCCTCTAACCTCCTGTCCAGTGGACTATAACCCTCCTCTAACCTCCTGTCCAGTGGACTATAACCCTCCTCTAACCTCCTGTCCAGTGGACTATAACCCTCCTCTAACCTCCTGTCCAGTGGACTATAACCCTCCTCTAACCTCCTGTCCAGTGGTCTATAACCCTCCTCTAACCTCCTGTCCAGTGGTCTAAAACCTTCCTCTAACCTCCTGTCCAGTGGACTATAACCCTCCTTTAACCTCCTGTCCAGTGGACTATAACCTCTAACCTCCTGTCCAGTGGACTATAACCTTCCTCTAACCTCCTGTCCAGTGGACTATAACCTTCCTCTAACCTCCTGTCCAGTGGACTATAACCCTCCTTTAACCTCCTGTCCAGTGGACTATAACCTCTAACCTCCTGTCCAGTGGACTATAACCTCTAACCTCCTGTCCAGTGGACTATAACCCTCCTCTAACCTCCTGTCCAGTGGACTATAACCTCTAACCTCCTGTCCAGTGGTCTATAACCTCTAACCTCCTGTCCAGTGGTCTATAACCTCTAACCTCCTGTCCAGTGGACTATAACCCTCCTCTAACCTCCTGTCCAGTGGACTATAACCCTCCTCTAACCTCCTGTCCAGTGGACTATAACCCTCCTCTAACCTCCTGTCCAGTGGTCTATAACCCTCCTCTAACCTCCTGTCCAGGGGACTATAACCTCTAACCTCCTGTCCAGTGGACTATAACCCTCCTCTAACCTCCTGTCCAGTGGTCTATAACCCTCCTCTAACCTCCTGTCCAGTGGACTATAACCCTCCTCTAACCTCCTGTCCAGTGGTCTATAACCCTCCTCTAACCTCCTGTCCAGTGTTCTAAAACCTTCCTCTAACCTCCTGTCCAGTGGACTATAACCTCTAACCTCCTGTCCAGTGGTCTATAACCTCTAACCTCCTGTCCAGTGGACTATAACCCTCCTCTAACCTCCTGTCCAGTGGTCTATAACCCTCCTCTAACCTCCTGTCCAGTGGACTATAACCCTCCTCTAACCTCCTGTCCAGTGGTCTATAACCCTCCTCTAACCTCCTGTCCAGTGGTCTAAAACCTTCCTCTAACCTCCTGTCCAGTGGACTATAACCCTCCTTTAACCTCCTGTCCAGTGGACTATAACCTCTAACCTCCTGTCCAGTGGACTATAACCTTCCTCTAACCTCCTGTCCAGTGGACTATAACCCTCCTCTAACCTCCTGTCCAGTGGACTATAACCTCTAACCTCCTGTCCAGTGGACTATAACCTCTAACCTCCTGTCCAGTGGACTATAACCTCTAACCTCCTGTCCAGTGGCAGTGTGAGGTTCCAAGGCCGTGATTTAAAGCAGTTTGATATTTATTGCCATGAATCTTTCCCTGGAGGCAGAACTGAGTGATTTCCGCTAGATGGGCCAGCTGCAAAGTCAAAATTGGCTGTATTGTATTTATGAAAACAAAATGAGCTTTTTGGTCTTAATTTAAGGTTAGGCATTAAGGTTAGCAATATGGTTAAGGCTAGGTGTTAGCAGTGTGGTTAATGTTCGGCGTTAGGGTTAGCAGTGTGGTTAAGGTTAGGCGTTAGGTTTAGCAGTGTGGTTAATGTAAGTTATTAGGGTTAGCAGTGTGGTTAAGGTTAGCAATGTGGTTAAGGTTAGCAGTATGGTTAAGGTTAGTTATTAGGGTTAGCAGTGTGGTTAAGGTTAGCAGTGTGGTTAAGGTTAGTTATTAGGGTTAGCAGTGTGGTTAAGGTTAGTTATTAGGGTTAGCAGTGTGGTTAAGGTTAGGCGTTAGGTTTAGAAGTGTGGTTAAGGTTAGTTATTAGGGTTAGCAGTGTGGTTAAGGTTAGGCGTTAGGTTTAGCAGTGTGGTTAAGGTTAGTAGTGTGATTAAGATTAGTTATTAGGGTTAGCAGTGTGGTTAAGTTTAGTTATTAGGGTTAGCAGTGTGGTTAAGGTTAGCAATGTGGTTAAGGTTAGCAATGTGGTTAAGGTTAGCAGTGTGGTTAAGGTTAGCAGTGTGGTTAGTGTTAGTCATTAGGGTTAGCAGTGTGGTTAAGGTTAGTTATTAGTGTTAGCAGTGTGGTTAGGGTTAGTTATTAGGGTTAGCAGTGTGGTTAGGGTTAGTTATTAGGTTTAGCAGTGTGGTTAAGGTTAGCAGTGTGGTTAATGTTAGTTATTAGGGTTAGCAGTGTGGTTAAGGTTAGTTATTAGGGTTAGCAGTGTGGTTAAGGTTAGTTATTAGGGTTAGCAGTATGGTTAAGGTTAGTTATTAGGGTTAGCAGTGTGGTTAAGGTTAGTTATTAGGGTTAGCAGTGTGGTTAGGGTTAGTTATTTTTTTTAGCAGTGTGGTTAAGGTTAGCAATGTGGTTAAGGTTAGTTATTAGGGTTAGCAGTGTGGTTAAGGTTAGTTATTAGGGTTAGCAGTGTGGTTAAGGTTAGGCGTTAGGTTTAGAAGTGTGGTTAAGGTTAGTTATTAGGGTTAGCAGTGTGGTTAAGGTTAGGCGTTAGGTTTAGCAGTGTGGTTAAGGTTAGTAGTGTGATTAAGATTAGTTATTAGGGTTAGCAGTGTGGTTAAGGTTAGCAATGTGGTTAAGGTTAGCAGTGTGGTTAGTGTTAGTCATTAGGGTTAGCAGTGTGGTTAAGGTTAGCAATGTGGTTAAGGTTAGCAATGTGGATAAGGTTAGCAGTGTGGTTAAGGTTAGCAGTGTGGTTAGTGTTAGTCATTAGGGTTAGCAGTGTGGTTAAGGTTAGTTATTAGTGTTAGCAGTGTGGTTAGGGTTAGTTATTAGGGTTAGCAGTGTGGTTAGGGTTAGTTATTAGGTTTAGCAGTGTGGTTAAGGTTAGCAGTGTGGTTAATGTTAGTTATTAGGGTTAGCAGTGTGGTTAAGGTTAGTTATTAGGGTTAGCAGTATGGTTAAGGTTAGTTATTAGGGTTAGCAGTGTGGTTAAGGTTAGTTATTAGGGTTAGCAGTGTGGTTAGGGTTAGTTATTTTTTTTAGCAGTGTGGTTAAGGTTAGCAATGTGGTTAAGGTTAGTTATTAGGGTTAGCAGTGTGGTTAAGGTTAGTTATTAGGGTTAGCAGTGTGGTTAAGGTTAGGCGTTAGGTTTAGAAGTGTGGTTAAGGTTAGTTATTAGGGTTAGCAGTGTGGTTAAGGTTAGGCGTTAGGTTTAGCAGTGTGGTTAAGGTTAGTAGTGTGATTAAGATTAGTTATTAGGGTTAGCAGTGTGGTTAAGGTTAGCAATGTGGTTAAGGTTAGCAGTGTGGTTAGTGTTAGTCATTAGGGTTAGCAGTGTGGTTAAGGTTAGTTATTAGTGTTAGCAGTGTGGTTAGGGTTAGTTATTAGGGTTAGCAGTGTGGTTAGGGTTAGTTATTAGGTTTAGCAGTGTGGTTAAGGTTAGCAGTGTGGTTAATGTTAGTTATTAGGGTTAGCAGTGTGGTTAAGGTTAGTTATTAGGGTTAGCAGTGTGGTTAAAGTTAGTTATTAGGGTTAGCAGTATGGTTAAGGTTAGTTATTAGGGTTAGCAGTGTGGTTAAGGTTAGTTATTAGGGTTAGCAGTGTGGTTAGGGTTAGTTATTTTTTTAGCAGTGTGGTTAGGGTTAGCAGTGTGGTTAAGGTCAGTTATTAGGGTTGGCAGTGTGGTTAAGGTTAGATATAAGGGTTATTAGTGTTGTTAAGGTTGGTTATAAGGGTTAGCAGTGTGGTTAAGGTTAGGCATTAGGGTTATTAGTGTGGTTAAGGTTAGTTATAAGGGTTAGCAGTGTGGTTAAGGTTAGGCATTAGGGTTATTAGTGTGGTTAAGGTTAGTTATAAGGGTTAGCAGTGTGGTTAAGGTTAGGCATTAGGGTTAGCAGTGTGGTTAAGGTTAGGCATTAGGGTTAGCAGTGTGGTTAAGGTTAGTTATTAAGGTTAGCAGTGTGGTTAAGGTTAGCAGTGTGGTTAGGGTTAGTTATTAGGGTTAGCAGTGTGGTTAAGGTTAGCAGTGTGGTTAGGGTTAGTTATTAGGGTTAGCAGTGTTGTTAAGGTTAGTTATTATGGTTAGCAGTGTGGTTAAGGTTAGTTATTAGGGTTAGCAGTATGGTTAAGGTTAGTTATTAGGGTTAGCAGTGTGGTTAAGGTTAGTTATTAGGGTTAGCAGTGTGGTTAAGGTTAGTTTTTAGTGTTAGCAGTGTGGTTAAGGTTAGTTATTAGTGTTAGCAGTGTGGTTAAGGTTAGCAGTGTGGTTAGGGTTAGTTATTAGGGTTAGCAGTGTGGTTAAGGTTAGTTATTAGGGTTAGCAGTATGGTTAAGGTTAGTTATTAGGGTTAGCAGTGTGGTTAAAGTTAGCAGTGTGGTTAGGGTTAGTTATTAGGGTTAGCAGTGTGGTTAAGGTTAGTTATTAGGGTTAGCAGTATGGTTAAGGTTAGTTATTAGGGTTAGCAGTGTGGTTAAGGTTAGCAGTGTGGTTAGGGTTAGTTATTAGGGTTAGCAGTGTGGTTAAGGTTAGCAGTGTGGTTAGGGTTAGTTATTAGGGTTAGCAGTGTGGTTAAGGTTAGTTATTAGGGTTAGCAGTATGGTTAAGGTTAGTTATTAGGGTTAGCAGTGTGGTTAAAGTTAGTTATTAGGGTTAGCAGTGTGGTTAAGGTTAGCAGTGTGGTTAGGGTTAGTTATTAGGGTTAGCAGTGTGGTTAAGGTTAGCAGTGTGGTTAGGGTTAGTTATTAGGGTTAGCAGTGTTGTTAAGGTTAGTTATTATGGTTAGCAGTGTGGTTAAGGTTAGTTATTAGGGTTAGCAGTATGGTTAAGGTTAGTTATTAGGGTTAGCAGTGTGGTTAAGGTTAGTTATTAGGGTTAGCAGTGTGGTTAAGGTTAGTTATTAGTGTTAGCAGTGTGGTTAAGGTTAGTTATTAGTGTTAGCAGTGTGGTTAAGGTTAGTTATTAGGGTTAGCAGTGTGGTTAAGGTTAGTTATTAGGGTTAGCAGTGTGGTTTAGGTTAGTTATTAGGGTTAGCAGTGTGGTTTAGGTTAGTTATTAGGGTTAGCAGTGTGGTTAAGGTTAGTTATTAGGGTTAGCAGTATGGTTAAGGTTAGTTATTAGGGTTAGCAGTGTGGTTAAGGTTAGTTATTAGGGTTAGCAGTGTGGTTAAGGTTAGTTATTAGTGTTCGCAGTGTGGTTTAGGTTAGTTATAAGGGTTAGGGTTATCACACCTGTTCCTTGCTATATCTTTAGCTATGGTCTTTTACCATGGTTGATTCCTAACCATAATCCCCCCCCCCCCCCCCCCCTCAGGTGTCCAAAGCAGCAGCGGACCTGATGGCGTATTGCGACGCCCACATACGTGAGGACCCCCTCATCGTGCCCGTGCCCGCCTCGGAGAACCCCTTCCGGGAGAAGAAGTTATTCTGCACCATCCTCTGATGCCCAGTAGGGGGCAGACCAGCCTTAGGCCGGGCCCTGGTTCAGGCATGGAATAACGCCTGGCGTCTCCTCTTCTGTCTTCACCGTACCTGAAGCTAACAACACGCTGTGAACGAAACCAGGAAGTGACTGCCCTTTCAGCCTTGTAGTTTTTCAACTTTTAGAGATTTTTTTTCTTTTTTCTAATGGTCTTCAAGTGCAAATAAAAAACATGTGAAAATGTTCTTCATTAAAAAAATCTTCATGTAAAGGCATCTGATAGAAGTAGATTCATCCAAAAAACACGAATATAATTACACATATCACAAATGTTATGATATAATCTTGAAGCCCATTGAAAAGATGGGGACAGTAAAGTGGAAGTGATCATTCCTTTCAGTGAACTCACTTTACTACCAACTGGCATAACATCTTACTGGCTACTGTTGAATCGAGGTTGCCAGGTACACACTGTTGTTGGTCAGCTCTGTCCCTAGGGGCTGAAGGGTTGGGTGGGTTAGATACCTTTTACATCTGACAACCCTAGTGAGCTTATTTGAGTGTAAAAGTCTGGCTCCAGTTATTTGAGAACTTTTCCCTTTGGAAAAACGATATTCCAAATATAAATACATTAAAGTACAACAACAAAAATGTTTTTTTTTTAAATGTAGTTTTTTTGTTTTTGTTTTACACAATTGCAAAATTCAAGATGGTCTAATGCTGCACTCTGTTATCAGCCTGTCCCCTTGCTTGAGGAAACAATAGAGCAGTAATTGAGGACAAAAGAGAGAGCCCCCCCCCATATGTCATGAGGATACCTGAAGCACCTTTCGAGATGTACCTTTTGTTAAGTAAATCATGTGATAAATGAGGTTCTAGGAAGGCTGGAGTGAGTCTTTAACGTCTCCTGTATCTTTGATAGGTTGGTTATTAGTGTTTTGGTTTGTAAAAGTCTGGTAGCTGTCCTCAAAATGTGCAGGTTTTCCAGAAATCCTGGTTGGAAGATTCCTGGAATTATGAGGAGAAAACAGGAAATCAGTAATGCTCCCACAATGATTCCTGGAATTATGAGGAGAAAACAGGAAATCAGTAATGCTCCCACAATGATTCCTGGAATTATGAGGAGAAAACAGGAAATCAGTAATGCTCCCACAATGATTCCTGGAATTATGAGGAGAAAACAGGAAATCAGTAATGCTCCCACAATGATTCCTGGAATTATGAGGAGAAAACAGGAAATCAGTAATGCTCCCACAAAGATTCCTGGAATTATGAGGAGAAAACTGGAAATCAGTAATGCTCCCACAATGATTCCAGGAATTATGAGGAGAAAACAGGAAATCAGTAATGCTCCCACAATGATTTCTGGTAAACCAGCGAATTTGGGGAAAGTTCCCAGAATTCTGCACCCTAATTTGTTGGTTGTTAGAGAACAGCCTTAATTAGTGCTTTATGATGAGATGTTTTTATTATCAACGTGTATTTTCTGCTCATTATGCTGGATTATTTTATTGACATGCCTCAGGAAACAAACAAACGGTGTTATTTTTTATTTGATATCGTCTTCAAACTCAAAGCTCGTTGAGTGTATACCCATGATGTGTGTAAAGCACGTTAGTTTCCACTGTCCCCCCCCCCCCCCCCCGCCTACCAATCTAACTACCGTTTACTACCATATTAAACATCCTGCCGTTTGACAGGTTGAGTAAAGTAGGACAGGTGTGTAACCTTGTGCTATGTTATCTTTCTCTCAACACTCTGTTCTATTTTACAATATACTCTTTTCTGAATGCGTACTCAATACTCCAAACAGTTGTGTGCTTTGACATTTAGGAAAAGTGTGGATGTTGTGAATGTGTCTACAAGAACAGAAGTGCATATTTATTCTGTTTTCGGTCTACAGGAGCCCTGTGCTTGAGTCCCATCTGTTGATATAGTGTACCACATATCCCTTTCATTTACAGACAAATCCCCCTATTTTAACAGCTTTTTATACCAGCTCTTTTTGTATATCTGATAGGGGTAGTGGGTAAAAACACAAGGAGAAATAAAACCCACCTAAAGACCTAGTTGCGATTCCTGCATTTTCACAGACTCTGTAACCAACATGCAGGTATCAGGTCTCGGTGGTTCTCTACATTACAATAAGGGGCTCATATAAACATTACCTTTTCTTTTTTACAGGTAATATGCCACATCTTCTGTCTGAAATGGGTAAAAGAGATGGAATAGTTGTTTCTCTATAGAGTGCACTATGGAGAGCTGTCAACTCTGGGCCAACCCCTCTCATACACACCTGAGCCCCGGTTCACTATGTATGGTTAGACTCGGGTGTAACATCCAACGAGCAGTAATTCTAACCAGGCAACTAAAAATTAAGACACGTTTTAAAGGCATTACACAGTATACAGTTATTATACTATATACATTTTACATCTCACCCTTACTTACTCCTCATCATATAGGATCTTACTACTGGTGTCCCCCAGGGCTCTGTACTAGGTCCTCTAATATCTCACTACTGGTGTCCCCCAGGGCTCTGTACTAGGTCCTCTAATATCTCACTACTGGTGTCCCCCGGGGCTCAGTACTAGGTCCTCTAATATCTCACTACTGGTGTCCCCCAGGGCTCTGTACTAGGTCCTCTAATATCTCACTACTGGTGTCCCCCAGGGCTCTGTACTTGGTCCTCTAATATCTCACTACTAGTGTCCCCCAGGACTCAGTACTAGGTCCTCTTTAATCGATCCTACATCAATCTGATGCCAAACCAGTCTATCCTGCTTTAACTGCAGAACATAAACATTTTGCCCAAAGCCGTCTGATAATATTGAACTTTACTATTTTTGACACAACTTTTCTGTTTCTTATTCCTTCGTTTTATTATAAAAACCGCTTCATTTGTTTCCTGAGCCTGTTTCTTTTTCCTATCTATTTGTTGCCTGTTGTGTCCTGAGTGAGTGAGTGAATTGTTGAATGGCAAGTTTTTATACCTTACAGCCAACCAACCCAAGGCCTGCATGTTTCTCTCTATGCTACATCCAGGTCTAGGATTGGTCAATTACGGAAACTTCGCCAGGATTCCAGATTTCCTGATGATTTCTTCCAACTGGGATTTCTGGGAAAAACCTGGTAATTTTGGGAAGGTTACCGGAAATGTCTGACTGTCTCCTCTTTTGCCGACAGGGCTCAAAGTATTTTAGAGGGTGCATCTGAAATGGCCCCCTATTTCCTATATTAGTGCACTACTTTAGACCAGGGCTCTGGTCAAAATAAGTGCACTATGTAGGGAATAGGGTGCCATTTGGGACTCAGTCAGAGTGTGCAGTCAGTCAGTGTGTAAGTCATCAGTGGATGTTGGAGGCCTATTCTCTACGACACTGGCAACCCACAGGCTTGTATTTTGTCTTCAAAAAGCACAATGTGTCAAAGCGTTTCTTGTTCGTGGTGGTAGATACCTATTCAGCACATTTTTTCAAAAACAAATACAAAAAATATTATTGTTATTATTAGTTGTATTTATTATTATTATTATTATTATTGTAATATATCTGTGGCACAGCACTGACGATGACAACAACATGGTGTGTAGTGCTACTGATTGAGATTGTATGATACTTACGTTTAAACCATTTATAAAATGTGTGATTGATACTCCTGAGTATTTTTTAACAAAAACTTATATAAGGGTCTGTTTACATGTTATATGATCCCTTTTTATGGTTCAGGTTTCATCTGCTTCAAACACTTTACATTCTGTAAAAAGGTTTCATCTGCTTCAAACACTTTACATTCTGTAAAGAATCAAATTAAAATGGTTTTGTTTAGGCTTGCAAAATTAGAATAACTTTTTCAAAATTCTCACATTTTCCAGAAATACCGTTGTAAAATTTACAAAAGTAGGAGGGAATAAGCAGCAAATACAGACTTCACAAGGATTTCAGGAAAATCTGGGAATTTTTGGAAAGTTACCAGAATTTTGCAACCCTGTTTTTTGTTGCTGTCGTTGTTCTTGGTACTTTACAGTAGTAGCCTAGTGTTTCCTCATTAGGTGTCATGCATCTTTCCTAGCCTACGTACCAGTCTGTTTGTGCCATCCTGACACTCGTTGGTACCCAAGCTACACAATTCCTTGAACTGTCCTTGAACAGTCACTGAAACCAGATATTGGACTTGACTCAGACTTTAGTTTGTGTTTGTGTGAACTCTTCAGGGTCTCAAATCCAACAGACCTCAGTTAAAGGGTGGTGCCAAATCTGAACATGAAACACAGGCTACGTCCCAAATGGCACCCTATTCCCTACATAGTGCACTACTTTAGACTAGAGCCCCTATTCCCTATATAGTGCACTACTTTAGACCAGAGCCCCTATTCCCTACATAGTGCACTACTTTAGACCAGAGCCCTATGGCACCCTATTCCCTACAATAGTGCACTACTTTAGACCAGAGCCCTATTCCCTACAATAGTGCACTACTTTAGACCAGAGCCCTATTCCCTACAACAGTGCACTACTTTAGACCAGAGCCCTATTCCCTACAATAGTGCACTACTTTAGACCAGAGCCCTATGTAATGCCCTATGGGTCCTGGTCAAAATAGTGCACTGTTAAGGGAATAGGGTGCCATTTGGGACACAGCCATGGATTTCATGTCTCAAACATGAACTTTGCACGAATTTATTTCTGACTGAAGAATCTTATTATGAGAAATATTGCCTATGTTAATGTCTTTGTTCCAAATGGCACCTTATTCCCTATGAGCCCTGGTCAAAAGCAGAGGACTATAAAGGGAATCGGGTGCCATTTGGGATCCAACAATGTATAGATTATGGGTGCTTTACTTAATGCACATATTGTGTAGAGGTTTGGTTGCTTTAGACGCGCAGCTGTGCAAATCAATGGAATTACTTATTTTAAAAATAAAATGTATAAATTAATTGCAGGCTTTGTATTTACCCCGTAGCTGGATCAACATGAATTAAATGAAATGGCAACCCAAGTGGCCCGTGGTCCCTTTCTCTATCATATATTTGATTATTTCAATTCATGCACAGTACCAGTCAAAAGTCTGGACACACCTACTCATTCAAGGGTTTTTCTTTATTTTTTAAAACTATTTTCTACATTGTTGAATAGTGAAGACATCCCAACTATGAAATAACACATATGGGAAGCATTGTTTACAAAAATATATGTATTTCACCTTTATTTAACCAGGTAGGCTAGTTAAGAAAACCTTTATTTAACCAGGTAGGCTAGTTGAGAACAAGTTCTCATTTACAACTGTGACCTGGACAAGATAAAGCAAAGCAATGCGACAAAAACAACACCACAGAGTTACACATAAACAGACGTACAGTCAATAACACAATAGATAAATCTCTATACAGTGTGTGCAAATGAAGTCAGGACGTAAGGCAATAAATAGGCCAATAGTGGGGAAGTCATTACACTGTAGCATTTTACACTGGAGTGATAATGTGCAGATGAGGATGTGCAGCTAGAAATACTGGTGTGCAAAAGAGCAGAAAAACAAAAACAACACAGTTACACATGGAATAAACAAAACATATAATACAGTATAAAAATCTATATACAGTATTTGCAAATGAGGTAGGATAAGAGAGATAAGGAAATAAATAGGCCATGGTGGCGAAGTAATTACAATATAGCAATTAAACACTGGAATGGTACATGTGCAGAAGATGAATGCGCAAGTAGAGATAAATAAATACAGTATGGAGATGAGGTAGTTGGATGGGCTATTTACAGATGGGCTATGTACAGGTGCAGTGATCTGTGAGCAGCTCTGACAGCTGGTGCTTAAAGCAAGTGAGGTAGGTAAGAATCTCCAGCTTCAGAGATCTTTGCAGTTCATTCCAGTCATTGGCAGCAGAGAACTGGAAGTCGAGGCGGCCAAAGGAGGAATTGGCTGACCAGTGAGATATACCTGCTGGAGCACGTGCTACGGGAGGGTGCTGCTATGGTGACCAGTGAGCTGAGATAAGGCGGGGACTTTACCTAGCAGAGACTTGTAGGTGACCTGGAGCCAGTGGGTTTGGCAACGAGTATGAAGCGATGGCCAGCCAACGAGAGCGTACAGGTCGCAGTGGTGGGTAATATATGGGGCTTTGGTGACAAATGGATGGCACTGTGATAAACTACATCCAATTTGTTTAGTAGAGTTATGGAGGCTATTTTATAGATGACATCGCCGAAGTCGAGGATCGGTTGGACGGTCAGTTTTACGAGGGTAGTAACCAAAAAAGTGTTAAACAAAACAAAATATATTTTATATTTAAGATTCTTCAAAGTAGCCACCCTTTGCCTTGATGACAGTTTTGCACACTTGTGGCCTTCTCTCAACCAGCTTCATGAGGTAGTCACTTGGAATGCATTTCAATTAACAGGTGTGCCTTGTTAATTTGTGGAATGTCTTTCCTTCTTAATGTGTTTGAGCCAATCAGTTGGGTTGTGACAAGGTAGGGGTGGTTTGTAAGTCGCTCTGGATAAGAGCGTCTGCTAAATGACTTAAATGTAAATGTATACAGACAATAGCCCTATTTGGTAAAATACCAAGTCCATATTATGGCAAGAACAGCTCAAATAAGCAAAGAGAAATGACAGTCCATCATTACTTTAAGACATGAAGGTCCGTCAATGCGGAAAATTTCAGGAACTTTGAACGTTACTTAAAATGCAGTTGCAAAAACCATCAAGCACTATGATGAAACTGGCTTTCATGAGGACCACCAGAGGAAAGGAAGACCCAGTTACCTGCTGCAGAGGTAAGTTCATTAGAGTTAACTGCACCTTAGATTGCAGCCCAAATAAATGCTTCACAGTGTTCAAGTAACAGACACATCTCAACATCAACTGTTCAGAGGAGACTGCAGGAATCGGACCTTCCTGGTCAAATTGCTGCAAAGAAACCACTCCTAAAGGACACCAATAAGAAGAAGAGACTTGCTTGGGCCAAGAAACATGAGCAATGGACATTAGACCGGTGGAAATCTGTCCTTTGGTCTGATGAGTCCAAATTTGAGATATTTGGTTCCAACGGCCGTGTCTTTTTGAGATGCAGAGTAGGTGAACGGATGATCTCCACATGTGTGGTTCCCAGCGTGAAGCATGGAGGAGGAGGTGTGATGGTGCGGGGGTGCTTTGCTGCTGACACTGTCTGTGATTGATTTAGAATTCAAGGCACACAACCAGAATTGTTACCACAGCATTCTGTAGCAATACGCCATCCTTTTTGGTTTGGGTTTAGTGGGACTATCATTTGTTTTTCAACAGGACAATGACCCAACACACCTCCAGGCTGTATAAGGGTTATTTGATCAAGGAGAGTGATGGAGTACTGCATCAGATGACTTGGCCTACTCAATCACCCGACCTCAAACCAATTTAGATGGTTTGCGATGAGATGGACCGCAGAGTGAAGGAAAAGCAGCCAAGAAGTGCTCAGCATATGTGGGAACTCCTTCAAGACTGTTGGGAAAGCATTCCAGGTGAAGCTGGTTGAGAGAATGCCAAGAATGTGCAAAGCTGTCATCAAGGCAAAGGGTGGCTACTTTGAAGAATCTAAAATATTTAGATTTGTTTAACACTTGCTTTGGTTAATACATGATTCCATATGTGTCATTTCATAGTTTTGATGTCTTCACTATTATTATACAATGTAGAAAATAGTCACACACAAAAAAAAAACTTGAATGAGTAGCTCTATCCAAACTTTTGCCTGGTACTGTATATACATGTAACAATAATAGCAATGTTTAAAGATCAGTAATAGCCTACTACTGTATGTTGTAATCTCAATGATAAAATAAGATCACAGGACAGCTCCCAGTTGTACAAATATTTTTTGTTTTAGCGACCTGTGGCGTACTGACTACAGTACTTCATATCCCAGAGAACATAGCGGTTCGATGTCTGCACTTCCATTGGTTGAATGACCATCATCATCAGAACAGGAGCGGAGGCAGACATGAGACATTTAGCACAGAAATGTACAGGAGGCGCATACCGTTTTATGCTACACACAGATAACACCACTACCGGATCCAGTTTATAGCCAGCCCGTTAACCGTTGGAATCTCCACTAAGCGATCCGTCCATGCGAAGCCTAGCCTTGCTTCTAGTACCGTGTGTTGTCGCGGTAGTGGTGCACTTCTGGTTGTGGACAAACAGAGCGACCATCTCGGAGAAAGATTCTGGTACAGTAATGTTTTCTTCAGTCAACTTTTTATCTAGCTGTGTTGAAACCGCTCATTGGAATATACATTGTTTAGTTGGACTAGAAAAGTATAAAACTATACTGAAAATGTTTATACTGTATTTAGTCTCGTGGGTTTCGAAACCACGTCTTTATAGCAATTTAAATAGTGATGAGACCAGAATCACACTCACACTCACAAAATACTCCTGGAGTATTCTTTAGGGGTTCTTCACATTGATACTGGGGGGACACAAGTTCTACAAATAACCTCTTTTAATGGATCCTCGAAGAACCTTTTGGGGTTAACTACCCCCCTCCCCTCGCCTATTATAGTTATTAATAATAATACGCACAACACCATATTTTAGTCCTCCGTTTTTATTATGATTTTAGTGGCAAAGCAGAATTAAAACAATGGCAATATGAGGTAAGCTCCCAGCAGAGCCTCAAGTCCAATGGGTATATCCTCTGCCGTGTTTGATGGTAATGTTCTCCGTATCCACAGCCAGAATGATTTTGCAGTGCCTGGTAATCGAACAGGTTTCCTGTTTATATTCATCAGAGGTGTCGGGAGGGTGAAGTCTGTGAATTCTAAAAATAGTAGTTGTACAGATGATTAACAAAACATGCACACAACAGTATTCATACCTTGGTTTTTGTGGTGAATGTGAAACTGTTTTGCTAATGGTTTTCATACACTTACCTTGTCCATAATGTAGAGGCCTATGGGATATTATTTGAAGAGGTGAGGGAGGATGATGGTACATGTGATCTGCATAGCATACCAATAGACACACCTTTGTATACCTCCTCGTCTGTGTACCTACAGACACAAAAGTGAGTAGTTCAGTCATCTGCACCCAATACATCTAACCTTCCACATATTCGTATAGCCTACATTTTCTCAACTCTTTGTTGATTGATATCCATTGAATTGTGTCCATTTGACTGTTTCTTTAAAAAGATAGATGGTGGTCATAACAAAACAATATTGATTTAAGTCATATAAGGGATACACCTTACCTTAAATGGAGTTCTTTACATTTTTCATTTAAATTACTGCACCTGCTGTCAATCCAAATGTTTGTTGGGCAGTTAGGTTCCTGCAAGAACCCCCCCAGGTAAGGAGGTTCCTTGATGAATCCCACCTCCTATGGGGGTTCTTGGGAGGAACCTTTTTGGTGGCAATTTTCAGAGCCAAGAACCTTAAGGTTCTTCAAATAACTTTGAGGATCTTAGCCGGACCCTTGTTGAACCCCTACTTTTTAGAGTGCAGATCTACCATATTTATATAGAATGTGATATTTACAACACAGCAATACCCATGATACTCTGCGGCAGAACCCCAATACTAGGGTGTTGGGGGACTAAATGAAACTGTGGTTCAAGGTGTTGTACCTTTGTATTCCATGTTATAGAGAAGTTTATCATGAACACACAACTTAGATTTTATGTGGATATAATTTGTCCTTGCTGAGATCTTATTTTCAAATTGTCATACAAGGGTGCAGACAGGTTATCCATGTTAATCCCTAGTCCAGGGTGAGGCGACCCTGTTCCTTGAGGTTTGCTACATTGCGGAACGGTTTGTACTGAACAACACTTATTTTTCCCTCCCAAACGTTCTTGTTTTTTCTTGAACAGATTTTGAGATACTGTACGTTTGCTCTGTTCGGTGGGTGTGCAGTGATGTGAAGCATTGAGTCATGTTTTTAAAGGGCAACGGTTCATTTGGAATTCACTACCCAACCTATCCAGTAAAACACAGTTTCCATTCAATGAAACGTTCAATTACGTTGTGATGTACTGAACGCAGCCCTGACCAACTGAGCTAATTGATCAGTTCAGTGATTGCAGAAATTCAACACACCTGGTCTTCCAGTTTTGGTTAAATCAGAAATCCATACAGAAATGGTTTGTCGAGATCTGTGTGGAAGAACTTGACTGGCCTGCACAGAGCCCTGACCTCAACCCCATCTGTATGTGACCAAGAACATTTGGTTTGATCTAATCCCTTTGGGATGAGTCGGATTGCTGAATTCCAGCTTTGCAGAGATCGGCCACAGGTTTATTGGCAAGAATACAATTCAGTACTTTGCTAAAAGTTGCCCAGAATCAAGTTTTGTCCAATTTCTCAAGATAGGGTGGTCATATTGTTATGATGTTTTCAGGGCTGATGTAGAACACATATTCAGATAAAAGTAAAAAGGATACATTCAAATGCGGATTTATACAAATTGGGCACTTAATATGCAAATCGGGTAGTGTGGAATACAGTAATTTATGGTAGGGTGGTTATATTTTCTGTTATTTTCTTCCACAAACAAATAGAACATTGTACAGCATAAAAACATTGAGCATGACATCCAGACATATCCTCCAACATCTCATACAGTCAAATACTATCTCACAAGCTACAGTACAACACTAAATGGGTTCACAAGCTACAGTACAGAACTAAATGGGTTGACAAGCTACAGTACAGAACTAAATGGGTTGACAAGCTACAGTACAGAACTAAATGGGTTGACAAGCTACAGTACAGAACTAAATGGGTTCACAAGCTACAGTACAGAACTAAATGGGTTCACAAGCTACAGTACAGAACTAAATGGGTTCACAAGCTACAGTACAACACTAAATGCATTCACAAGCTACAGTACAGAACTAAATGCGTTCACAAGCTACAGTACAGAACTAAATGGGTTCACAAGCTACAGTACAGACCTAAATGGGTTCACAAGCTACAGTACAGAACTAAATGGGTTCCCCGTCAGTAGACTAGCTTGGTGTCCTTGCTGGCGGGGTGCCAGCTTTTAAGTCCAATTTGCCCCATTTTAGAAAATCGACCCGTTGGAGTTGCAAATCGACCCATTAGAGGTGCAAATCGACCCATTAGAGGTGCAAATCGACTCATTAGCGATGCACATCGACCCGTCGGAGGTGCGCATCGACCCGTCGGAGGTGCGCATCGACCCGTCGGAGGTGCGCATCTCGTCATAAGTGGCAACAAACTCTCCTCTCCCGCTGGTGGCAGGACTTCATAGCCATCTGCTTTAGGAAGTTATTTTGCAGGTCTGAATATAATGGAGACTAGGTTTTAAAATGGACTGTCTATACGTGGTTCACATTTGACATAAACCCGCCTTTCCCTTTGCCTTGCATTTACCTGTATGGTGATGATTCAACAGATGAGGACTCGGCAGCATCTCCCTGTGGTGAGGTGCTGGTGGGGGTGTTGTCTGCCAGGCATCACTATGATCTCAGACAGGCTATAAGAGAGACGTGGTTGGGATACCTCCAGGACCATACACACTACCAACGCAGGTATGGACCATAGACGTACACTACATGTGCGTTTATATACATTGGTCTGAGTGGGGATACTGGTCAAAAGTAGTCCACTAATATAAGGGACAGGGTCCCATTTGGGATACAGGCAGAATTATCTATACATGTGTGATACAGAAGGAGTGAGATGACCTTTTAGCAAACCATAGTAACCATGGTAACTGAAGAGTAGTGCCTTCGTGAAATGATTGGGTCTGAAATGGCACCCTATTCCCTATATAGTGCACTACTTTAGATCAGGGCCCTATGGCACCCTATTCCCTACATAGTGCACTATTAGGGTCTCTGGCCAAAAGTAGTGTAATATACAGAGCATTCAGAAAGTATTCAGACCCCTTGACCTTTTCAACATCTTGTTATGTTTCAGCCTTATTCTAAAATGGATTAAATTATTATTTTTTTCATCATCTATCTACACACAATACCCCATAATGACATCACGATACCCCATAATGACATCACGATACCCCATAATGACATCACGATACCCCATAATGACATCACGATACCCCATAATGACAAAGCAAAAACGTTTTTAGACATTTTGGCAAATGTATTAATAATAAAACCGGATACCTTAAATGTTCAGACCCTTTGCTATGAGACTCTAAATTGAGCTCAGGTGCTTCCTGTTTCCATAGAAACATCTCAAGGATGATCAACAACTTCATTGGAGTCCACCTGTGGTCAATTAAATTGATTGGACATGATTTGGAAAGGCACACACCTGTCTATACAAGGTCCCACAGTTGACAGTGCATGTCAGAGCAAAAACCAAGACATGAGGTTGAAGAAATTATCCGTAGAGCTCAGAGACAGGATTGTGTTAAGGCACAGATCTGGGGAAAGGTACCAAAACATTTCTGCAGCATTGAAGGTCCCCAAGAACACAGTGGCCTCCATCATTCTTAAATGGAAGAGGTTTGGAAACACCAAGACTCTTCCTAGAGCTGGCCGCCCGGCCAAACTGAGCAACCGGGGGGACGGGACCAAGAACTCAATGGTCACTCTGACAGCGCCCCAGAGTTCCTCTGTGAAGATGGATGAACCTTGCAGAAGGACAACCATCTCTGCAGCACTCCACCAATCAGGCATTTATGGTAGAGTGGCCAGACGGAAGCCACTCCTCAGTAAAAGGCACATGACCGCCTGTTTGGAGTTTGCCAAAAGTCACCTAAAGACTCTGACCATGAGAAACAAGATTCTCTGGTCTGATGAAACCAAGATTGAACTCTTTGGCCTGAATGCCAAGCATCATGTCTGGAGGAAACCTGGCACCATCCCTATGGTGGTGGTGGCAGCATCATGCTGTGGGGATGTTTTTCAGTGGCAGGGACTGGGAGACTAGTCAGGATTGAGAGAAAGATGAACAGAGCGAAGTACAGAGAGATCCTTGATGAAAACCTGCGTGCTCAGGACCTCAGACTGGGGTGAAGGTTCACCTTCCAACAGGACAACGACCCTAAGCACACAGTCAAGACAACACAGGAGTGGCTTCAGGACAAGTCTCTGAGTGGCCCAGCCAGATCCCGGACTTAAACCTGATTGAACATCACTGGAGATACCTGAGAATAGCTGTGCAGCAACGCTCCCCATCCAACCTGACAGAGCTTGAGAGGATCTGCAGAGAAGAATGGGAGAAACTCCCCAAATACAGGTGTGCCAAGCTTGTAGCGTCATACCCAAGAAGACTCCAGGCTGTAATCGCTGCCAAAGGTGCTTCAACAATGTACTGAGTTTAGGGTCTGAATATTTATGTAAATGTGATATTTCAGTTATTTATTTTATACATTTCTCAATGTCATTATGGGGTATTATGTGTAGATTGAGATTTTTTTATGTTCTTTATCAATTTTCGAATGAGGCTGTAATGTAAAACAAAAGGCGTGGATACGGTCAAGGGGTCTGAATACTTTCTGACTGCTCTGTACCATGTGGAAGCCTGAAACTCATCCGAGGAGCTAGAATAAGAGGAGGGATGACTGTTTATATGGTGTTTTGTTACATACAGGTATAGTGTTATGGTGTGTTTTACTGTGGTGTTGTGTTTCAGGGTGCAAGTGAAGTTTATCATTGGGAAACGCGGCTGTCCTATTCCAGAGGAGGACAGAGAGGATCCCTACTCATGTTCCCTCTTGAACCTCACAGACCCAGGTAGGACCTCACAACCCCCGAATATTGATATAAAACCCATCATACTGAAGTAACCTTGGGAGTCACGCGACGATGTGTTGTGTGGTCGTCCCACTAGGACTCAGGAAACCATGCAGTTTATTAAACTACAGATTAAATAAGTTCTGACGGACTTCACAGTGGGGTGAAAAGAGCCTGGTGATGATCTAGATGCTCCTTTATAATAAATATCTGGGGTCTTATTCAGGTGACATGATGATCTAGATGCTCCTTTATAATAAATATCTGGGGTTTTATTCAGGTGACATGATGATCTAGATGCTCCTTTATAATAAATATCTGGGGTTTTATTCAGGTGACATGATGATCTAGATGCTCCTTTATAATAAATATCTGGGGTCTTATTCAGGTGACATGATGATTGATGCTCCTTTATAATAAATATCTGGGGTTTTATTCAGGTGACATGATGATCTAGATGCTCCTTTATAATAAATATCTGGGGTCTTGATGATCTAGATGCTCCTTTATAATAAATATCTGGGGTCTTATTCAGGTGACATGATGATCTAGATGCTCCTTTATAATAAATATCTGGGGTCTTATTCAGGTGACATGATGATCTAGATGCTCCTTTATAATAAATATCTGGGGTCTTATTCAGGTGACATGATGATCGATGCTCGACTGCTGTTGGGACAAATACAAATATTCTCTCTCTCTCGTCTACAATAATCAGTCTTACCGTGGACTGATGAACATCAAGGCTTTTAGAGATACTTTTGTAACCCTTTCCAGCTTTATGCAAGTCAACAATTCTTCATCTTAGGTCTTCTGAGATCTCTTCTGTTCGAGGCAGGGTTCACCTCAGACAATGCTTCTTGGGAATAACAAACTCACATTTTGTGAGTTTTTATTTTATTTTTATAGGGCAAGGCAGCTCTAACCAACATCTCCAATCTCGTCTCATTGATTGGACTCCAGGTTAACTGACTCCTGACTCCAATTAGCTTGTGGAGAAGTCATTAGACTAGGGGGGGTGCACATACTTTCCCCAACGTACACTGTGAATGTTTAAATGACGTATTAAATTATAGACAAGAAGTTTAAGCAGATTATGTTTGTCTATTGTTGTGACTTAGATGAAGATCAGATTCAACATGTTTATGTTCCTGTGATATTCAACACAATTTGAAAGCAGTTTGCTACAAGAAATGTGGATTATAATTCATGGACATTTTACAGAGCATTCGGAAAGTATTCAGACCCCTTTCCTTCTTCCACATTCTGTTACGTTACAGCCTTATTCTAAAATGGATTCAATGAAATGTTTTCCTCATCAATCTACACACAATACCCCATAATGACATCACAATACCCCATAATGACATCACAATACCCCATTAATGACATCACAATACCCCATTAATGACATCACAATACCCCATTAATGACATCACAATACCCCATTAATGACATCACAATACCCCATTAATGTGCAAATAAACGTCTTATTACATCAGCATTCAGACCCTTTGTTAAGAGACTTGAAAATGGGCTCCGGTGCAACCTGTATCTATTGATCATCCCTGAGATGTTTCAACAACGTGGTTGGAATCGGCCGGTGGTACATTCAATTGATTGGGCATGATTTGGAAAGGTGCATACCTGTCTATATAAACTCCAAGCCACGAGGTCAAAAGGGATTGTTCAGTAGAGCTCAGAGACAGGATTGTGTTGCTTATGTTTGCATAAAACAATATCCCATAATGACAAAACAAAAATGTATGTAAACTGAAATATCACATTTAACATTGACTCTTGACTCAGTACTTTGTTGAAGCACCTTTTGGCAGTGATTTCAGCCTGGAGACTTCTTGGGTATGATGCTACAAGCTTGGTACACCTGTATTTGGGAAGCTGTCAGTTTGGATGGGTAGTGTCGCTGCAGATATTTTCAGGTCTCTCCAGAGATGTTAGACCGTGTTCAAGTCCGGGCCCTGACTAGTATCCCAGTCCCTGCTGCTGGAAAACATCCCCACAGCATGATGCTGCCACCACCATGCTTCACCGTAGGGATGGTGCCAGGTTTCCTCCAGACGTGACGCTTGGCATTCAGGCCAAAGAGTTCAATCGTGTTTCTCATGGTCAGAGAATCTTGTTTCTCATGGTCAGAGTACTTTAGTGTCTTTTGTGTCTATAGGCAAATCCAAGCGGACTATCATGTTCCTTTTACTGAGGAGTGGCTTCCATCTGGCCACTCTACCATAAAGACCTGATTGGTGGAGTGCTGCAGAGATTGTTGTCCTTCTGGAAGGTTCTCCCATCTCCACAGAGGAACTCTGGAGCGCTGTCAGAGTGGCCATTGGCTTCTTGGTCACCTCTCTGACCAAGGCCCTTCTCCCCCAATTGATCAGTTTGGCCGGGCGGCCAGCTCTAGGAATAGTCTTGGTGGTTCCAAACTTCGTCCATCTAAGAATGATGGAGGCCTCTGTGTTTTTGGGGACATTCAATGCTGCAGACATTTCCCCCAGATCTGTGCCTCGACACAATCCTGTCTCTGAGCTCTACGGATAATTTCTTCAACCTCATGACTTGGTTTTTGCTCTGACATGCACTGCCAACTGTAGGACCTTTTTCTATAGACAGGTGTGTGCCTTTCCAAATAATGTCCAAGCAATTGAATGTACCACAGGTGGACTCCAATCAAGTTGTAGAAACATCTCAAGGATGATCAATGGAAACAGGATGCACCTGAGCTCAATTTCGAGTCTCATAGCAAAGTGTCTGAGTACTTATGTAAATAAGGTATCCGTTTTTTATTTTTAATACATTTGCCAAAATGTCTAAAAATGTGTGTTTGCTTTTGTGTGTAGATTGATGATGAACAGTATTGATTTAATCTATTTTAGAATAAGGCTGTAACGTAACAAAGTCAAGGGGTCTGAATACTTTCCGAATGCCCTGTATAATAAACCTGCTCCCTTTCAGTGTTTTTGGGTGGGTGTGGGCTGTTCTTTATCTTCTCTGGGGGGAGTAGAGACAATACTTTAGATTCACCCCGTGTCTCTCTCCGTCCGCTTTGTCTCTCTCTCCGTGTCTCTATTTGTCTGTCTGTCTCTCTCCGCCTGTCTGTCTGTCTCTCTCCGCCTGTCTGTTTGTCTCTCTGTCTCTCTCCGCCTGTCTGTCTGTCTGTCTCTCTCCGCCTGTCTGTCTGTCTCTCTCCACTTTGTCTCTTTGTCTGTCTCTCTCCACTTTGTCTCTTTGTCTGTCTCTCTCCGTCCGCTTTGTCTCTCTCTCCGTGTCTCTATTTGTCTGTCTGTCTCTCTCCGCCTGTCTGTCTGTCTCTCTCCGCCTGTCTGTCTGTCTCTCTCCGCCTGTCTGTCTGTCTGTCTGTCTCTCTCCGCCTGTCTGTCTGTCTCTCTCCACTTTGTCTCTTTGTCTGTCTCTCTCCACTTTGTCTCTTTGTCTGTCTCTCTCCACTTTGTCTCTTTGTCTGTCTCTCTCCGCCTGTCTGTCTGTCTCTCTCCACTTTGTCTCTCTGTCTCAGCTCCAGGACAGGATACGGAGATGGAGCTGGTGGAGGTGTCTGACCCGTCTGTCCTTGTCCCTGGGGAGGTCTCCTCTGTGGCCCTGGACTTTAAGGTCCTCCACCCCCTAGTCATCACCAGGTTGGGGGTGTTCCCTACTGGACCTCACATGGAGATAGAGGGGAATGTCACCGTCAGGCTGCTGCAGCTGGAACAACAGGTAGTGTGGAGCCTGGCAGCAGAACCCAACAGTAGAACACCAGAACCCGACAGCAGAACCCAACAGCAGAAGAGTAGCACTCGACAGTAGAAGAGTAGCACCCGAGAACCCTGGAAGAGTAGAACCCTGGAAGAGTAGAACCCTGGAAGAGTAGAACCCTGGAAGAGTAGAACCCTGGAAGAGTAGAACCCTGGAAGAGTAGAACCCTGGAAGAGTAGAACCCTGGAAGAGTAGAACCCTGGAACAGAACAGTAGACCACAGATCAAGGAGAATGTCACCATCAGGCTGTGAGTGAAGTCATACTGTATAAATCATAATCACGACAGTTGTGATGGAAACGGGTAGTTTCGCTACAATTTTATACATGCGAACAGACAATTTGTTCGTTCGACATGTTGGGATCTTTTTGTGTTTAAATTAATTATGTTTTCGCTTTGTCATTATGGGGTTGTGTGTGTGTGTGTGTGTGTATTATCCATTGTGGAATAAGTCTGTAACGTTACAATGAGGAAAAAGTCCAGGGGTCTGAATATCTACCGAAGGCACTGTACATACAGCATTTTATATGGTTTATATTGTACATAGTGAACTTGAGGTGGTTGAGGGAGTGGCTTTTATTGGTAGACGGGAAGCGTTTGTATTGCCTTAAATATAGTATTAAGTCCATGGCAAAAATATGTATGCTAGCAGAATAGTTCATATCTCTATGTCTGTTGATTAGTAATGTTGTGTTTCCAGGTCTAATTTAGCATGTCTGGTAAAGGCTCAAACCTCTTCCAACTAAAATGAGCTCCAAAAAAAAGTGAATTATGACAAAAACATTTTGTTTGTGTGACTAGCAATAAAACGTCAAAATATAGACCCGTTCCAATTCAGCGAGTTGTCAAAGGAGACAACCAGGTGTCGGTTGGGTCATTGTAATGCAACACAATCCATTCTAAAATATTAGACACACCTCTTGCTCGCCTTTGGTGAGTTAAGGCCATTCTACTCCGTCGGTTTTTAGACAGAATACCGCAGCCACACCCACCTTGTATTGCTTGTTATTACGACGTTTTAGAAAGTATAGTTTGTCTAAGGATGACTTTTAAACATTGCTTGCTGGGTATTCTCAGTAGAAACGTAATAATAACCCTCGTGACGGTGCTGGCGGCCAGGGCTTCCCTCGTGACAGCGCTGGAGGCCAGGGCTTCCCTCGTGACGGCGCTGGCGGCCAGGGCTTCCCTCGTGACGGTGCTGGCGGCCAGGGCTCTCCAAACTGCCGCCAGCGGAGCGTGCTTTGTTCCCTTGTTGAAATGTTTGTTGTTGCTTCCACAAGTTAAAATGGGTATTTGTTAAATCCATATTAGTTGCTAGCGTTTCACCATTCCCTTACCTTTTTTTTATTTCAACGTTAAAATACATTTCTGAATCACGTTTGATACAGGTTCCGTTTTCATTTGTCTTTTCGTACTTTCAGTGGGTTCAATGCTTATAGTGCATGAGCGTTCGCAACACTCACGACGTAGAAGTTCAGATTTTTATTTCGGTAACACGTAGGCCTATTTGTGTGCTGTTTCGTCCTGAGAAATTCTCCGTCTTCACTGAACGCAGGCGCGTACATGTACCTGGTGTGGCCAAATGTTTCTAAGTTCCCATTTTGGGATGTTCTGGTCAGTTCACGTTTGGCAACTCATTGGGAAGGCTGTGTTTGGGCCTAAGAGTCCCCACCTTTGCCTTTATGGGTAGGACAGGTTTTTCCTAATAAGAGGCCTTTTCTGTTGATTGCTGACATTTTAAAGTCAGAAATATAATATACTTTTATCACAAGCGCTGTGGAATTGAAGCCAGCCACGTGTTGAACCTGGTCCCGTCCTGAATCGTTGTCCTTGGGACTGCTGTCAGGCTCCTGTTTTACAATTGGAAAGAATGTTTTTTTTTCCATTTGTGGGTGTGGTGGAGACGAATTCCTTATGACGTGGATATGGACTCTGAGTGTAGCTGTTCGTGGACTCGGAGTGTAGCTGTTCTCTGAGTTGAGTCTGTCCGCCAGATAACTTATTGAACGTCAAACTCCTGCTGGTGGTAGGAATTTATAGAGCTGAGGGAAAGCAAAACATATCAAGCAGAGGAATATTTTTGTGTACTGAGCAGTAGACCAGCAGCAGCAGTAGACCAGCAGCAGCAGTAGACCAGCAGCAGCAGTAGACCAGCAGCAGCAGTAGACCAGCAGCAGCAGTAGACCAGCAGCAGCAGTAGAAGACCAGCAGCAGCAGTAGAAGACCAGCAGCAGTAGAAGACCAGCAGCAGTAGAAGACCAGCAGCAGCAGTAGACCAGCAGCAGTAAGGCTCTAGAATAGTAGAGCAGCAGCAGACCAGCAGCAGTAGAGCAGCAGAGCAGCAGTAGAGGAGGAGCAGCAGCAGCAGACCAGCAGCAGTAGACCAGCAGCAGCAGTAGACCAGCAGCAGCAGTAGACCAGCAGCAGCAGTAGACCAGCAGCAGTAATGCTCTAGAATAGTAGAGCAGCAGCAGACCAGCAGCAGTAGAGCAGCAGAGCAGCAGCAGAAGACCAGCAGTAGACCAGCAGCAGCAGTAGACCAGCAGCAGTAAGGCTCTAGAATAGTAGAGCAGCAGCAGACCAGCAGCAGTAGACCAGCAGCAGCAGCAGACCAGCAGCAGCAGTAGACCAGCAGCAGCAGTAGACCAGCAGCAGTAGACCAGCAGCAGTAAGGCTCTAGAATAGTAGAGCAGCAGCAGCAGACCAGCAGCAGCAGACCAGCAGCAGCAGCAGACCAGCAGCAGCAGTAGACCAGCAGACCAGCAGCAGCAGTAGACCAGCAGCAGCAGCAGACCAGCAGCAGTAGAGCAGCAGACCAGCAGCAGCAGACCAGCAGCAGTAGACCAGCAGCAGCAGCAGACCAGCAGCAGTAGAGCAGCAGACCAGCAGCAGCAGACCAGCAGCAGTAGAGCAGCAGACCAGCAGCAGCAGACCAGCAGCAGTAGACCAGCAGCAGCAGTAGAGCAGCAGACCAGCAGTAGAGCAGCAGACCAGCAGTAAGGCTCTAGAATAGTAGAGCGTACTGGATACAGAAGGTGAATCTCCAAAGTATGTTGTTGATTCCTCAACCACTTCCTCTGTGTGTGGCAGGAGGCAGTGTTGACGGCCTGCTTCAGCCCGCTCAGTCCTGGGACAAGTCTGAATGGTGTGTGGCACAAACCAGTGGAGTGGTTCATTCTGCCCAAGGTGAGGTTTACGTCATGGTGAAGTCTCTAAACAGAGAATACTAATAGGGAATTGTCTGACTGGACTGTCATGTCCTTCTCTCCTGTCCAGGGCTTTGAGGGGACTCTGGTCTGGGAGAGTCCTGACTTAGCTGGTCTGACTACGGTCAACACATCCCGGGTGAAGCTGAACAACGGGGGAGGGGTCCTCAAGTTTTCCTCTGTACCTAATAGCTTCCCATTCTTTTTCACAGATATGCTACACTTTGTGTTTGTTCAATAGTCTTTAAAATATGACAACAGCTAAATCTAGCAATATTCCACAGTTAAATCTCCTGCAAATGTTCATGTGACAGAAATGTATCGTCTCCAATCTCTCTCCTGTGTGTCGACAATCTCTCTCTCTCTCACTGTCTCTGTCTTCTCTCTCTTTTCTCTCTCTCTTTTCTCTCGCTCTCTTTTCTCTCTCTCTCTTTTCTCTCGCTCTCTTTTCTCTCGCTCTCTTTTCTCTCGCTCTCTTTTCTCTCGCTCTCTTTTCTCTCTCTCTCGCTCTTTTCTCTCTTCTCTCTGTCTCTGTTTCTCTCTCTCTCCTTTCTCTCTTCTCTCTGTCTCTGTTTCTCTCTCTCTCCTCTCTGTTTCTCTCGCTGTCTTTTCTCTCGCTCTCTCTTTTCTCTCTCCTCTCCTCTCTTTTCTCTCTCCTGTGTGTGTGTCGACACACAATCTCTCTCTCTCTCTCTCTCTCTCTCTCTCTCTCTCTCTCTCTCTCTCTCTCTCTCTCTCTCTCTCTCTCTCTCTCTCTCTCTCTCTCTCTCTCGTGTGTGACGTTACAGATCGATGAGGGGATGTTGCCTCACAGGAGTGCTCTGGGCTTCCCAGGGTTGGCTGGAGGGTTCACCTTCAAAATCCATGGTGAGTCCAGTCCAATGGCGTGTGACTTCAGAACCAATCAATATACCCATTCATGGTCTTTGTGTTTAGACCAATCAATATAATAGACACGGTGAGAAGGAGAAGAGTTCATGCAGAAAATAAACAAACATTGTGGGCCTTTGTCAAAAGTAGTGCACTATATCGGGCATAGGCTGCCATAGCACTCTGGTCTAAAGTAGTGCACTATGTAGGGAATAGGGTGCCATAGGGCACTGGTCTAAAGTAGTGCACTATATCGGGCATAGGGTGCCATAGGACTCTGGTCTAAAGTAGTGCACTGTGTAGGGAATATGGTGCCATTTTGGACGTATCCCTTCTCTCTTATCACCCAGGATGCACCAGAACTCAATGTAGGATCTGCTTCTTCTATACTGGATCTATTTGTCTTTTCTTTCTCTGTTGGTATGTCTACTATTCTCTCATTGTTTCTCCTCCTAGACATGGCCTGTATGTCTTCTATTCTCTCGTTGTTTCTCCTCCTAGACATGGCCTGTATGTCTTCTATTCTCTCATTGTTTCTCCTCCTAGACATGGCCTGCATGTCTTCTATTCTCTCATTGTTTCTCCTCCTAGACATGGCCTGTATGTCTTCTATTCTCTCATTGTTTCTCCTCCTAGACATGGCCTGTAGGTCTTCTATTCTCTCATTGTTTCTCCTCCTAGACATGGCCTGTATGTCTTCTATTCTCTCGTTGTTTCTCCTCCTAGACATGGCCTGCATGTTTTCTATTCTCTCGTTGTTTCTCCTCCTAGACATGGCCTGTATGTCTTCTATTCTCTCATTGTTTCTCCTCCTAGACATGGCCTGTAGGTCTTCTATTCTCTCATTGTTTCTCCTCCTAGACATGGCCTGCATGTCTTCTATTCTCTCATTGTTTCTCCTCCTAGACAATGCCTCCCTGTGGGAGGTGCTGCATGGCCGACAGGGGCGGATCCAGAGTCACGGCACCAGACTGCAGATGGAGGACAGGTCTCTGGAGCAGGAGGGACTGCGATATGGAGACATAGTGTTTGTGGATGTAGTAGATACATACAGGAACGTGCCTTCTAAACTACTGCAGTTCTACAAGTGGTACGTACTCAGTGTGACTCTGGTCTAACCTCGCAACTACACTGCGAGAGTCGTGGTCTCCCTCTGTTAGCGTGGTTTTTGATCTGCTACACAAGTAACATGGAAATGGACACAAATCTTATAGTTTGGCTCTGCTGCTCGGGGCTGCTCTGGGCTGCTCTGGGCTACTCTGGGCTGCTCTGGACTACTGTACATCTATTCTTAAGCCTCTTGCACACCAAGGACGATTTTCTTTTCCAAAAATATTTGCATGAACTTGGTGAGGATTTATTTTTTATTTTTTATGATGGTCCATCGCTGGAAGACAGTTTCTCAATTTCACCATTGATGTAAAAGCAGGAAACAGAGTCCTTCTGGAGGGACACCATTGAGGCCCTATAGTCCACTACTGTAGTTAGCTGAAAGGAATCAATTATGAAATTAAGTTCATACGAAAAAATCAGACTTGGTTTAAAAAGCTCTTTACTGGCTCTGCTACTCAGTGAATCTGTAAATTATCAAATATAAATGATACATACCATGCTACTGTCCCCGGCCTGACGCTGCCGTCCCCGGCCTGACGCTGCCGTCCCCGGCCTGACGCTGCCGTCCCCGGCCTGACGCTGCCGTCCCCGGCCTGACGCTACCGTCCCCAGCCTGACGCTGCCTGGGGACGACAGTATCAGCATTTGTGGGTTCGATTACAGGCTCAAAATGGTCAGAAACAAAGCACTTTCTTCCGAAACTCGTCAGTCTATTCCTGTTCTGAGAAATGAAGGCTATTCCATGGGAGAAATATCCAAGAAACTGAAGATCTCCTACAACGCTGTGTACTACTCCCTTCACAGAACAGAGCAAACTGTCTCTAACCAGAATAGGAAGAGGATTGGGAGGCCCCGGTGCACAACTGAGCAAGAGGACAAGTACATTAGTGTCTAGTTTGAGAAACAGACGCCTCACAAGTCCTCAACTGGCAGATTAATTAAATAGGACCCTCAAAACACCAGTCTCACCGCCAACAGTGAAGAGACGACTCCGGGATGCTGGCCTGCTTGGCAGAGTTGCAAAGAAAAAGCTAAATCTCAGACTGGCCAATAAAAATAAAAGATAAAGACAGGCAAAAGAATACAGACCCTGGACAGAGGAAGATTGGAAAACCGTGTTATACAAATCTACGTTGTTGAGGTGCTCGGATCACAAAGAAGAACATTCGTGAGATGCAGATAAGATGCTGGAGGAGTGAACCATCTGTCAAGCCTGGTGGAGGCAATGTGATGGTCTGGTGGAGGCAATGTGATGGTCTGGGGGAGGCAATGTGATGGTCTGGTGGAGGTGGAGGCAATGTGATGGTCTGGTGGAGGTGGAGGCAATGTGATGGTCTGGGGGAGGCAATGTGATGGTCTGGGGGAGGCAATGTGATGGTCTGGGGGAGGCAATGTGATGGTCTGGTGGAGGCAATGTGATGGTCTGGTGGAGGCAATGTGATGGTCTGGTGGAGGCAATGTGATGGTCTGGTGGAGGCAATGTGATGGTCTGGTGGAGGCAATGTGATGGTCTGGTGGAGGCAATGTGATGGTCTGGTGGTTCTTTGGTGGTGGTAAAGTGGGAGATTTGTACAGGGTCAAAGGGATCTTGAAGAAGGAAGGCCATCACTCCATTTTGCAACGCTAATCCATACCCTGTGGACGATGCTGAATTGGAGCCAATTTCCTCCTACAACAGGACAATGACCCAAAGCACATCTCCAAACTATGCAATAACTATTTAGGGTAGAAGCAGTCAGCTGGTATTCTGTCTATAATGGAGTGGCCAGCACAGTCACCAGATCTCAACCTTATTGAGCTGTTGTGGGAGCAGCTTGACCGTGTGGTACGTAAGAAGTGCCCATCAAGCCAATCCAATTTGTGGGCGGGGCTTCAGGAAGCATGGGGTGAAATCTCTTCAGATTACCTCAACAAATTGACAACTAGAACGCCAAAGGTCTGCAAGGCTGTAATTGATGCAAATGGAGGATTCTTTTACGAAAGCAAAGTTTGAAGGACACAATTGTTATTTCAATTCAAAATCATTATTTATAACCTTTGATATATTTCCGATTCATTTTGCAACTCATTTCATGTATGACATTTCTAAGTGACCACAAACTTTTGAATGGTAGTGTGATTATGTTGTCTTGACAGGTGGGTTAATTCATGATCTGTTGTCTGATAGGTGGGTTGATTCATGGTCTGTTGTCTGATAGGTGGGTTGATTCATGATCTGTTGTCTGATAGGTGGGTTGATTCATGATCTGTTGTCTGATAGGTGGGTTGATTCATTATCTGTTGTCTGATAGGTGGGTTGATTCATTATCTGTTGTCTGATAGGTGGGTTGATTCATGGTCTGTTGTCTGATAGGTGGGTTGATTCATGGTCTGTTGTCTGATAGGTGGGTTGATTCATGATCTGTTGTCTGATAGGTGGGTTGATTCATGATCTGTTGTCTGATAGGTGGGTTGATTCATTATCTGTTGTCTGATAGGTGGGTTGATTCATTATCTGTTGTCTGATAGGTGGGTTGATTCATGGTCTGTTGTCTGATAGGTGGGTTGATTCATGGTCTGTTGTCTGATAGGTGGGTTGATTCATGGTCTGTTGTCTGATAGGTGGGTTGATTCATGGTCTGTTGTCTGATAGGTGGGTTGATTCATGGTCTGTTGTCTGATAGGTGGGTTGATTCATGGTCTGTTGTCTGATAGGTGGGTTGATTCATGGTCTGTTGTCTGATAGGTGGGTTGATTCATGATCTGTTGTCTGATAGGTGGGTTGATTCATGATCTGCTGTTTTATAGGTCGGTGGGAAACGCTGCGTTTGATCTGCTCCTGAAGACGGATGATGATTGTTATATTGACGTGGACAAGGTTTTAATGAAGATCGACCACAAGGGCCTGAAGAGACACAACTTCTGGTGGGGGAAGTGAGTACTGTACGGATACAGTGTGGTAGATGGTGTGTCTGTCTGGATACAGACACGGTGTGGTAGACGGTGTCTGGATACAGACACGGTGTGGTAGACGGTGTCTGGATATGTTGGATGTCTTTGGATGGGAAATCTGTTCCTAGATCAGCACTCCCCTGGTCCGTCCTGTAGTAGCTGAGTATATATTGGGGCGGCAGGTAGCCTAGTGGTTAGAGTGTAGGGGCGGCAGGTAGCCTAGTTAGAGAGTAGGGGCGGCAGGTAGCCTAGTGGTTAGAGTGTAGGGGAGGCAGGTAGCCTAGTGGTTAGAGAGTAGGGACGGCAGGTAACCTAGTGGTTAGAGCGTAGGGACGGCAGGTAGCCTAGTGGTTAGAGCGTAGGGGAGGCAGGTAGCCTAGTGGTTAGAGCGTAGGGGAGGCAGGTAGCCTAGTGGTTAGAGCGTAGGGGCGGCAGGTAGCCTAGTGGTTAGAGCGTAGGGGAGGCAGGTAGCCTAGTGGTTAGAGCGTAGGGGAGGCAGCGAGCCTAGTGGTTAGAGCGTAGGGGCGGCAGGTAGCCTAGTGGTTAGAGCGTAGGGGCGGCAGGTAGCCTAGTGGTTAGAGCGTAGGGGAGGCAGGTAGCCTAGTGGTTAGAGCGTAGGGGAGGCAGGTAGCCTAGTGGTTAGAGCGTAGGGACGGCAGGTAGCCTAGTGGTTAGAGCGTAGGGGAGGCAGGTAGCCTAGTGGTTAGAGCGTAGGGGAGGCAGGTAGCCTAGTGGTTAGAGCGTAGGGAGGCAGGTAGCCTAGTGGTTAGAGCGTAGGGGAGGCAGGTAGCCTAGTGGTTAGAGCGTAGGGGAGGCAGGTAGCCTAGTGGTTAGAGCGTAGGGGAGGCAGGTAGCCTAGTGGTTAGAGCGTAGGGGAGGCAGGTAGCCTAGTGGTTAGAGCGTAGGGGAGGCAGGTAGCCTAGTGGTTAGAGCGTAGGGGAGGCAGGTAGCCTAGTGGTTAGAGCGTAGGGGAGGCAGGTAGCCTAGTGGTTAGAGCGTAGGGGAGGCAGGTAGCCTAGTGGTTAGAGCGTAGGGGAGGCAGGTAGCCTAGTGGTTAGAGCGTAGGGGAGGCAGGTAGCCTAGTGGTTAGAGCGTAGGGGAGGCAGGTAGCCTAGTGGTTAGAGTGTAGGGACGGCAGGTAGTCTAGTGGTTAGAGTGTAGGGTCGGCAGGTAGCCTAGTGTTTGGAGCGTTGGGCCAGTAACCGAAAGGTTACTGGATTGAATCCCCGACATGACAAGGTAAAAATCTGTCGTTCTGCCCCTGAACAGGGCAGTTAACCCACTGTTCCCCGGTAGGCCGTCATTGTAAATAAGTATTTGTTCTTAACTGATGTGCCTCGTTAAATAAAGGTTTAAACCAGGGGATAACTGCCTACAGCCTAGACAGTTCTCCAGACTCATTTCACTCAGAGCAGCTCCTAGTTAGATAAAGGTTTAACCAGGGGATAACTGCCTACAGCCTAGACAGTTCTCCAGACTCATTTCACTCAGAGCAGCTCCTAGTTAGATAAAGGTTTAAACCAGGGGATAACTGCCTACAGCCTAGACAGTTCTCCAGACTCATTTCACTCAGAGCAGCTCCTACCTAGTTAGATAAATTCAGATTCCAGCCTAATCATATGGAGGTAGTTCTGCTGAGTAAGATCTGATGCAGATGGTGGACCGCATTGGGTGTGTCTGTCTGTGTGTCTGTCTGCCTGTTGGTCTGTTGTTCTTCCTACTGTTAGACAGCTAGGTGGTGGACCGCATTGGGAAGTGTCTGTCTGCCTGTCTGTCTGTTGTTCTTCCTACTGTTAGACAGCTAGGTGGTGGACCACATTGGGAAGTGTCTGTCTGCCTGTCTGTCTGTTGTTCTTCCTACTGTTAGACAGCTAGGTGGTGGACCGCATTGGGAAGTGTCTGTCTGCCTGTCTGTCTGTTGTTCTTCCTACTGTTAGACAGCTAGGTGGTGGACCACATTGGGAAGTGTCTGTCTGCCTGTCTGTCTGTTGTTCTTCCTACTGTTAGACAGCTAGGTGGTGGACCGCATTGGGAAGTGTCTGTCTGCCTGTCTGTCTGTTGTTCTTCCTACTGTTAGACAGCTAGGTGGTGGACCGCATTGGGAAGTGTCTGCCTGTCTGTCTGTTGTTCTTCCTACTGTTAGACAGCTAGGTGGTGGACCGCATTGGGAAGTGTCTGTCTGTCTGTCTGTTGTTCTTCCTACTGTTAGACAGCTAGGTGGTGGACCGCATTGGGAAGTGTCTGTCTGCCTGTCTGTCTGTTGTTCTTCCTACTGTTAGACAGCTAGGTGGTGGACCGCATTGGGAAGTGTCTGCCTGTCTGTCTGTTGTTCTTCCTACTGTTAGACAGCTAGGTGGTGGACCGCATTGGGAAGTGTCTGTCTGCCTGTCTGTCTGTTGTTCTTCCTACTGTTAGACAGCTAGGTGGTGGACCGCATTGGGAAGTGTCTGTCTGCCTGTCTGTCTGTTGTTCTTCCTACTGTTAGACAGCTAGGTGGTGGACCGCATTGGGAAGTGTCTGTCTGCCTGTCTGTCTGTTGTTCTTCCTACTGTTAGACAGCTAGGTGGTGGACCGCATTGGGAAGTGTCTGTCTGCCTGTCTGTCTGTTGTTCTTCCTACTGTTAGACAGCTAGGTGGTGGACCGCATTGGGAAGTGTCTGTCTGCCTGTCTGTCTGTTGTTCTTCCTACTGTTAGACAGCTAGGTGGTGGACCGCATTGGGAAGTGTCTGTCTGCCTGTCTGTCTGTTGTTCTTCCTACTGTTAGACAGCTAGGTGGTGGACCGCATTGGGAAGTGTCTGTCTGCCTGTCTGTCTGTTGTTCTTCCTACTGTTAGACAGCTAGGTGGTGGACCGCATTGGGAAGTGTCTGCCTGTCTGTCTGTTGTTCTTCCTACTGTTAGACAGCTAGGTGGTGGACCGCATTGGGAAGTGTCTGTCTGCCTGTCTGTCTGTTGTTCTTCCTACTGTTAGACAGCTAGGTGGTGGACCGCATTGGGAAGTGTCTGTCTGCCTGTCTGTCTGTTGTTCTTCCTACTGTTAGACAGCTAGGTGGTGGACCGCATTGGGAAGTGTCTGTCTGCCTGTCTGTCTGTTGTTCTTCCTACTGTTAGACAGCTAGGTGGTGGACCGCATTGGGAAGTGTCTGTCTGCCCGTCTGTCTGTTGTTCTTCCTACTGTTAGACAGCTAGGTGGTGGACCGCATTGGGAAGTGGGTCAGTCTGATGTTCTTTCTTTCCCAGTTTCCGTCAGAGCTGGGCGGTGGACCGCATTGGGAAGTGGCAGGAGCTAGAATACGCCAGTCCAGCCTACCCGGCCTTCGCCTGCGGCTCGGGGTACGTGGCCTCCAGGGACCTCGTCCAATGGCTGGCCAGCAATGCAGAGCAACTCAAGGCCTACCAGGTACCCGGACCACATGGCACCAAACACTTTCAAAAAGAAAGGATGACCAAGGCACTCTTCATATAATTAATTAAAATGCCTTTATTTGTATGGCATGTTCAATAGAAACAACGTTTTAAAAATCCGGGGGGGATTTCTCACCCTTCCTGTAGGGTTGTGATTGGTCCAATTGCCTGTCATCTAGTGGACATTTTGCTCAATTGTCCTCAGCTCAATGTTTAGACTGTTGTTGTTCATGTTTTGTTGTGTTCTAATGTACTATGGAATATATAGCTTTCTTATTCTTGACACTTCTCCCAGTCATATTTAAGGTTAGAACTACCTGTCTAAGTGTTCTGATACTTCTAGTTGGGAGTTGTATTTTTATGATAACATAGCTACAGCATTTCACTTTTTAATGTGTATAGTATTGTTTACTAGGTATGTCCAATCAATTGTGTAACCTCTCCCTCTTCTAATTGGAAAAGCTGTTCACAAGAGGACATTGTTATTTCTTTGTACTCTCTGACGAAGGTTCATGCAGCCGAAACGCATCGGATTTTTAAAACTTTGTTTCTATTGAACATGCCATACAAATAAAGGCATTTTAATTAATTATATGAAGAGTGCCTTGGTCCTCCTTTCTTTTTGAATGTACCCCTTTTACCAAAGAGCACCTTCTGTCCACCACAATGTACTATTGTGTACCTTAGTAGCGCTTCCCTTCCTCTTTCTACCAGAAAAGCAAGGCACCATTGGAGACTCATAATGTGTTACGTGTTGTTTCAGGGGGAAGATGTGAGCATGGGGATCTGGATGGCTGCTGTTGGACCACAGAAATACCAGGTAAAGAACCAGATGACACTAGTATAGTAGAAATACCAGGTAAAGAACCAGATGACACTAGTATAGTAGACATACCAGATGACACTAGGTATAGTAGAAATACCAGGTAAAGAACCAGATGACACGACTATAGTAGACATACCAGATGACACTAGTATAGTAGAAATACCAGGTAAAGAACCAGATGACACTACTATAGTAGAAATACCAGGTAAAGAACCAGATGATACAACTATAGTAGAAATACCAGGTAAAGAACCAGATGCCACTAGTATAGTAGAAATACCAGGTAAAGAACCAGATGACACTAGTATAGTAGACATACCAGATGACACTAGTATAGTAGAAATACCAGGTAAAGAACCAGATGACACTAGTATAGTAGACATACCAGATGACACTAGTATAGTAGAAATATCTGGTAAATAACCAGATGACACTAGTATAGTAGACATACCAGATGACACTAGTATAGTAGAAATACCAGGTAAATAACCAGATGACACTAGTATAGTAGAAATACCAGGTAAAGAACCAGATGACACTAGTATAGTAGAAATATCAGGTAAATAACCAGATGACACTAGTATAGTAGACATACCAGATGACACTAGTATAGTATAAATATCTGGTAAATAACCAGATGACACTAGTATAGTAGACATACCAGGTAAAGAACCAGATGACATGACTATAGTAGAAATAGCAGGTAACATAGTATGGTAGCCTACCTGAAAATAGTCACCCTAACCAACAAGCTCGTGTTATTCTTGTCTTTCACCTTGGTTGTTAACACGAATGCCAGTTAGCATTGATCGACCTTAATAAACCTAACCCTAATTGTCTGACTGTTGTCTGATGGTTGTTGTTGTTGTCCTCTCCCCAGGATGCAGGCTGGCTGTGTGAGAAGGACTGCTACCAGGACATGCTGTCGTCGCCCCAACACTCCCCCGAGGAGCTCCGCTCGCTCTGGGCTAGGAAGAGGGCCTGCGGGGACCCCTGTGGATGTCCCTGGGGACACAGCTAACATTAGCTAACAGTCTGGGATGGTAGTTAGCTAACATTCTGGGCAGGTAGTTAGCTAACATTCTGGGCAGGTAGTTAGCTAACATTCTGGGCAGGTAGTTAGCTAACATTCTGGGCAGGTAGTTAGCTAACATTCTGGGCAGGTAGTTAGCTAACATTCTGGGCAGGTAGTTAGCTAACAGTCTGGGCAGGTAGTTAGCTAACAGTCTGGGCATGTAGTTAGCTAACAGTCTGGGCAGGTAGTAAGCTAACGGTCTGGGAGGGAAGTTAGCTAACGGTCTGGGAGGGTAGTTAGCTAACGGTCTGGGAGGGTAGTTAGCTAACGGTCTGGGAGGGTAGTTAGCTAACGGTCTGGGAGGGTAGTTAGCTAACGGTCTGGGAAGGTAGTTAGCTAACGGTCTGGGAAGGTAGTTAGCTAACGGTCTGGGAAGGTAGTTAGCTAACGGTCTGGGAAGGTAGTTAGCTAACGGTCTGGGAAGGTAGTTAGCTAACGGTCTGGGAAGGTAGTTAGCTAACGGTCTGGGAGGGTAGTTAGCTAACGGTCCGGGCGGGTGGTCCGGGCGGGTAGTTGGCTAGCTAACGGCCCGGGCGGGTAGTTGGCTAGCTAACGGCCCGGGCGGGTAGTTGGCTAGCTAACGGCCCGGGCGGGTAGTTGGCTAGCTAACGGCCCGGGCGGGTAGTTGGCTAGCTAACGGCCCGGGCGGGTAGTTGGCTAGCTAACGGCCCGGGCGGGTAGTTGGCTAGCTAACGGCCCGGGCGGGTAGTAACCTGTTCACTGCAAACAAGAGCGTTGTTGAACACAACTCTAGGTATCATCGTCTCAGTAGGATTGCTGATCTAGGAACCGGTCCCTCCTATCCGTGTTAACTTATTAATTATGATCTAAAAGGCTAAGCTGATCCTAGACCAGCACTCCGAGACGCTTGACACATACAGCCCCTGGTCTCTGCAGTGTATAAAACATTAGGAACACCTTCCTAATATTGAGTTGCACCTGTTCAAAAGCACTTAAATATTTTGTCTTGCCCATTCACCCTCTGAATTGCACACATACGCAATCCATGTCTGAAATATCTCAAGGATAAAAAATCATTCTTCAACCTGTCTCCTCTCCTTCATCTACACTGGTTGAAGTGGATTTAACAAGTGACATCAATCAGGGATCATAGCTTTCACCTGGATTCACCTGTTTAGCCTGTCAAGGTAAGAGCAGGTATACCTAATGTTTTGTACACTGTGTCTATTTCAACGCTGAGGACTTCAGTGATTGACGGGGATACTGGTTTCAGGTTTCTGAACAGTGACATTTCCTGTCAAAAGGCAGGATGCCATCGTAACCAAATGTAAAGTGCTGAATGATGTGGGAGAGACACGGTTGACCATGTTACGGTTCATTCTACTGGTGTTATTTAGTAAATTATTCTCCCAAACTACTCCTCATCGTCAAGCCTCGTCAGTTTTTGTAGATTTCAAACCAACACCGAGTTTGTCCCACATGACCGCCTATATTGCCCATCAAGTGCACAAGTTTAGACCAGAACCCCCTATATTACCCATCAAGTGCACTAGTTTAGACCAGAACCCCCTATATTACCCATCTAGTGCACTAGTTTAGACCAGAACCCCCTATATTACCCGTCTAGTGCACTAGTTTAGACCAGAGCCCCCTATATTACCCATCTAGTGCACTAGTTTAGACCAGAGCCCCCTATATTACCCATCTAGTGCACTAGTTTAGACCAGAACCCCCTATATCACCCGTCTAGTGCACTAGTTTAAACCAGAACCCCTTATATTACCCATCTAGTGCACTAGTTTAGACCAGAGCCCCCTATATTACTCATCTAGCGCACTAGTTTAGACCAGAACCCCCTATATTACCCGTCTAGTGCACTCGTTTCGATGTATTTGGGACACGGACAGGGTGTGAAACGATGTACAGTAATGTACCAATCCATTGGTGGTTTTATTGTATTGTCAGGCACCACATGCAAACGACTGTAATCCAAAAGGGATTTTATCTTTCACCTGAGAATGATCTCAATGAATTTGTTCAACACATTTTTATAGATATGTGGAAGAACTCTAGATGAATGTAATGAGCCGTCCCAAATGGCACCCCAATACCTAGCTAGTGCACTACTTTTGACCAGAGCCCTACTTAATAGAGGGAATATGGTCCCATTTGGGACAGCGATTCAGGATCAATTGAGCACATTCCAGATTGATCAATAAAAAAACATCACCTCTCAGAAACAACGGTTTTCTTTGTTCATTCATTTCATGAATGGATTTGTTTTAAATTGGGCCAGTAATCAAGTAGCACTGGTGATTGGTGATTGGTGACTGGCGATTGGTGATTTTGGGGCTGGATCCAAATAGTACCCTATTTCCTATATAGTGCACTAATTTTTTTTTTACCAGAGTTGTATGGGGCCTAGTAGTGTACAATATAGGGAATAGGGTGCCATTTGGCTTCTTTGCCTTGCTTAAGGGCTGATGGACAGATTTTTCACCTCGTCGGCTCGGGCTTTCGAACCAGCGGCCCTTGGGTTATACCGTGTGTATTAGCCTCTTCTCTCCGCCAGCCAACAGAGTAAACCCCATGCCGAGAGTCTCTTCGATGATTGTGGTAGTCCGTACTGTCAGGCTACCGCAACTCCACCAGGACACCATTGGGGTCACACTGCCTGACTTCCAGGACACCATTGGGGTCACACTGCCTGACTTCCAGGACACCATTGGGGTCACACTGCCTGACTTCCAGGACACCATTGGGGTCACACTGCCTGACTTCCAGGACACCATTGGGGTCACACTGCCTGACTTCCAGGACACCATTGGGGTCACACTGCCTGACTTCCAGGACACCATTGGGGTCACACTGCCTGACTTCCAGGACACCATTGGGGTCACACTGCCTGACTTCCAGGACACCATTGGGGTCACACTGCCTGACTTCCAGGACACCATTGGGGTCACACTGCCTGACTTCCAGGACACCATTGGGGTCACACTGCCTGACTTCCAGGACACCGACAACACCAGATGTCGCAGGAAGGGCCAAGAAGATCATCAAGGACCTGAGCCAATGCCGCTTTCATCACTCTGACGGCGGCAGTACAGGACCATCATGGCTAAAACTCACAGACTGGTCACTAGCTTCTACCCCCAGACCACCAGGCTGCTGAATATATATATATATATATATATACTACTAGCTTCTACCCCCAGACCACCAGACTGCTGAATAAACACTACTAGCTTCTACCCCCAGACCACCAGGCTGCTGAATAAATACTACTAGCTTCTACCTCCAGACCACCAGGCTGCTGAATAAACACTACTAGCTTCTACCCCCAGACCACCAGGCTGCTGAATAGATACTACTAGCTTCTACCCCCAGACCACCAGGCTGCTGAATAAACACTACTAGCTTCTACCCCCAGACCACCAGGCTGCTGAATAAACACTACTAGCTTCTACCACCAGACTGCTGAATAAACACTACTAGCTTCTACCCCCAGACCACCAGGCTGCTGAATAAACACTACTAGCTTCTACCTCCAGACCACCAGGCTGCTGAATAAACACTACTAGCTTCTACCCCCAGACCACCAGGCTGCTGAATAAACACTACTAGCTTCTACCACCAGACTGCTGAATAAACACTACTAGCTTCTACCTCCAGACCACCAGGCTGCTGAATAAACACTACTAGCTTCTACCCCCAGACCACCAGGCTGCTGAATATATATATATACTACTAGCTTCTACCACCAGACCACCAGGCTGCTGAATAGATACTACTAGCTTCTACCTCCAGACCACCAGGCTGCTGAATAGATACTACTAGCTTCTACCACCAGACCACCAGGCTGCTGAATATATATATACTACTAGCTTCTACCCCCAGACCACCAGGCTGCTGAATAGATACTACTAGCTTCTACCACCAGACTGCTGAATAAACACTACTAGCTTCTACCCCCAGACCACCAGACTGCTGAATAAACACTACTAGCTTCTACCCCCAGACCACCAGACTGCTGAATAAACACTACTAGCTTCTACCCCCAGACCACCAGGCTGCTGAATAAATACTACTAGCTTCTACCTCCAGACCACCAGGCTGCTGAATAGACACTACTAGCGTCTACCCCCAGACCACCAGGCTGCTGAATAAACACTACTAGCGTCTACCACCAGACTGCTGAATAAACACTACTAGCTTCTACCCCCAGACCACCAGACTGCTGAATAGATACTACTAGCTTCTACCCCCAGACCACCAGGCTGCTGAATAAACACTACTAGCTTCTACCACCAGACTGCTGAATAGATACTACTAGCTTCTACCTCCAGACCACCAGGCTGCTGAATAGATACTACTAGCTTCTACCTCCAGACCACCAGGCTGCTGAATAGATACTACTAGCTTCTACCCCCAGACCACCAGGCTGCTGAATATATATATACTACTAGCTTCTACCTCCAGACCACCAGGCTGCTGAATAAACACTACTAGCTTCTACCTCCAGACCACCAGGCTGCTGAATAAACACTACTAGCTTCTACCCCCAGACCATCAGACTGCTGAATAAACACTACTAGCTTCTACCCCCAGACCACCAGACTGCTGAATAGACACTACTAGCGTCTACCCCCAGACCACCAGGCTGCTGAATAGACACTACTAGCGTCTACCCCCAGACCATCAGACTGCTGAATAAACACTACTAGCTTCTACCCCCAGACCATCAGACTGCTGAATAAACACTACTAGCTTCTACCCCCAGACCACCAGACTGCTGAATAGACACTACTAGCGTCTACCCCCAGACCACCAGGCTGCTGAATAGATACTACTAGCTTCTACCCCCAGACCACCAGGCTGCTGAATAAACACTACTAGCTTCTACCCCCAGACCACCAGGCTGCTGAATAGATACTACTAGCTTCTACCCCCAGACCACCAGACTGCTGAATAGACACTACTAGCTTCTACCTCCAGACCACCAGGCTGCTGAATAGATACTACTAGCTTCTACCACCAGGCTGCTGAATAGATACTACTAGCTTCTACCACCAGACTGCTGAATAGATACTACTAGCTTCTACCACCAGACTGCTGAATAGATACTACTAGCTTCTACCCCCAGACCACCAGGCTGCTGAATAGATACTACTAGCTTCTACCCCCAGACCACCAGGTTGCTGAATAAACACTACTAGCTTCTACCCCCAGACCACCAGGCTGCTGAATAGACACTACTAGCTTCTACCCCCAGACCACCAGGCTGCTGAATAGATACTACTAGCTTCTACCCCCAGACCACCAGGCTGCTGAATATATATATACTACTAGCTTCTACCCCCAGACCACCAGGCTGCTGAATATATATATACTACTAGCTTCTACCCCCAGACCACCAGGCTGCTGAATATATATATATATACTACTAGCTTCTACCCCCAGACCACCAGGCTGCTGAATATATATATATATATATATACTACTAGCTTCTACCCCCAGACCACCAGGCTGCTGAATAGACACTACTAGCTTCTACCACCAGACTGCTGAATAGACACTACTAGCTTCTACCCCCAGACCACCAGACTGCTGAATAGACACTACTAGCTTCTACCCCCAGACCACCAGGCGGCTGAATAAATACTACTAGCTTCTACCCCTAGACCACCAGACTGCTGAATAGATACTACTAGCGTCTACCCCCAGACCATCAGACTGCTGAATAGACACTACTAGCTTCTACCCCCAGACCACCAGGCTGCTGAATAAATACTACTAGCTTCTACCCCTAGACCACCAGACTGCTGAATAGATACTACTAGCTTCTACCCCCAGACCACCAGGCTGCTGAATAGACACTACTAGCTTCTACCACCAGACTGCTGAATAGACACTACTAGCTTCTACCCCCAGACCACCAGGCTGCTGAATAAATACTACTAGCTTCTACCCCTAGACCACCAGGTTGCTGAATAGATACTACTAGCTTCTACCCCCAGACCACCAGGCTGCTGAATAGACACTACTAGCGTCTACCCCCAGACCACCAGGCTGCTGAATAAACACTACTAGCTTCTACCCCCAGACCACCAGGCTGCTGAATAAACACTACTAGCTTCTACCCCCAGACCATCAGGCTGCTGAATAAACACTACTAGCTTCTACCCCCAGACCACCAGGCTGCTGAATAGATACTACTAGCTTCTACCCCCAGACCATCAGGCTGCTGAATATATATATATACTACTAGCTTCTACCCCCAGACCACCAGGCTGCTGAATAGATACTACTAGCTTCTACCACCAGACCACCAGGCTGCTGAATAGACACTACTAGCTTCTACCCCCAGACCACCAGGCTGCTGAATAAACACTACTAGCTTCTACCACCAGACTGCTGAATAGACACTACTAGCTTCTACCCCCAGACCACCAGGCTGCTGAATAAACACTACTAGCTTCTACCCCCAGACCACCAGACTGCTGAATAAACACTACTAGCTTCTACCCCCAGACCACCAGGCTGCTGAATAAATACTACTAGCTTCTACCCCCAGACCACCAGGCTGCTGAATAAACACTACTAGCTTCTACCCCCAGACCACCAGGCTGCTGAATAAAAACTACTAGCTTCTACCCCCAGACCATCAGGCTGCTGAATAAACACTACTAGCTTCTACCCCAGACCACCAGGCTGCTGAATAAACACTACTAGCTTCTACCACCAGACTGCTGAATAAACACTACTAGCTTCTACCCCCAGACCACCAGACTGCTGAATAAACACTACTAGCTTCTACCCCCAGACCACCAGACTGCTGAATAAACACTACTAGCTTCTACCCCAGACCACCAGACTGCTGAATAAACACTACTAGCTTCTACCCCCAGACCACCAGGCTGCTGAATAAACACTACTAGCTTCTACCCCCAGACCATCAGACTGCTGAATAAACACTACTAGCTTCTACCCCAGACCACCAGACTGCTGAATAGATACTACTAGCTTCTACCCCCAGACCACCAGGCTGCTGAATAAACACTACTAGCTTCTACCCCCAGACCACCAGGCTGCTGAATAGATACTACTAGCTTCTACCCCCAGACCATCAGGCTGCTGAATAAACACTACTAGCTTCTACCCCCAGACCACCAGGCTGCTGAATAAATACTACTAGCTTCTACCCCCAGACCATCAGGCTGCTGAAT
>NC_088229.1:78328309-78350809 GCF_036934945.1 Oncorhynchus masou masou
CAACAGTGTGTGAAAACCTTGTGAAGACTTATGGAAAACGTTTGACCTTCGTCATTGCCAACAAAGGTTATATAACACAATAGCATAAAGTATTGAGAAACTTTTGTTATTGACCAAATACTTATTTTCCCCCATAATTTGCTAATAAATTAATTAAAAATCCTACAATGTGATTTTCTGGATTTTTCTTCTCATTTTGTCTGTCACAGTTGAAGTGTACCTATGATGCCAATTACAGGCCTCTCATCTTTTTAAGTGGGAGAACTTGTACAATTGGTGGCTGACTAAATGTGTGTGTGTGACTACCTGCCTTCACCCCCCTCAGACATATTGCCCTTCCCCCATCCCAATGGATAGTATCATGCTGCATAGCTCAAGAATTACACTAAACCCTGTAATTCCACCTGCAACCCTGTGCATGTGACTATTCAACTCTGATCTAACATGCTATACATGTCAGAGCTCAGGCTCTGTGCTTCACTGTCTGCATGGGTTTTGACTGACAACTTTTCTGTACTGCAGGCGACAAAAGGTTGCCCTCATCCCTCCTGCTGATTGGTCAACAGTGAGGGAAATGCTGTAAATTAAGATGACTTGGTGTATTTTGAAAGATGAGACGTTGAGAATAATAATAAATACCGCTTTGATGTCATCATACAAGCCAAACACCCGAGTTCAAATGTGCATTTCACATTACCAAATCTTAATGTAATAAACCGTGTTGGGATTATACCCTCGGTTGTTCTGAACACAATGAGCCTGTTTGTCTATTGTGAACAAAATTTGATGCGGAACACCTGATTGAACTCGTGACTCCTTTCTCTGTGTACCAAAATTGCACCATCTGTTTCTCTGAATTTCCTTGTAAAATACATATATATATATATATAACTTCGTCGTGTAAGATGAAGCCTTCAAACGACGTCCATGTGACACAGATTGCGATTCATAATGGACCGTTTCTGGATTAAACTACAGAGTGTTTCAAGTTCCCCAACGGCCCAGCAAGGAGAGCAATGACCATACACCACTGAGGATCCTTATAGCTATGATAAACTGGTTCCCAACATTATTAGAACAGCAAACAAGACATATTATAAACTGGTTCCCAACATTATAAACTGGTTACCAACATTATAAACTGGTTACCAACATTATTAGAACAGTAAACAAGACATTATAATATAAACTGGTTACCAACAACATTAGAACAGTGAACAAGACGTTATATTATAAACTGGTTACCAACATTATAAACTGGTTACCAACATTATTAGAACAGTAAACAAGACATTATATTATAAACTGGTTACCAACATTATAAACTGGTTACCCACATTATAAACTGGTTACCAACATTATTAGAACAGTAAACAAGTCATTCCATTATAAACTGGTTACCAACATTATAAACTGGTTGTAATGGCTTTCTTCTGTAAAAGGAGGAACGGACCAAAATGCAGCGTGGTATTTTTGAGACATGTTTAATGAAGAAATGAAAGAACACGAACAACACAGAGACAGGAACAATCACCCACGAAAACACTCACATAATATGGCTGCCTAAATATGGTTCCCAATCAGAGACAACGATAATCACCTGACTCTGATTGAGAACCGCCTCAGGCAGCCATAGACTATACTATACGCTCCACAAAAACCCCAAGACAAAAACACCACAATAACCCATGTCACACCCTGGCCTGACCAAATAAATGAAGATAAATATAATATATTTCGACCAGGGCGTGACAGAACCCCCACCCCTAAGGTGCGGACTCCCGGACGCACATCAAAACAATAGGGAGGGTCCGGGTGAGCGTCTGTCCATGGTGGCGGCTCCGGCGTGGGACGTGGAACCCACTCTATAAATGTCTTAGTCCCCCCTCCTCGCGTCCTAGGATAGTCCACCTTCGCCGCCGACCATGGCCTAGTAGTCCTCACCCAGAACCCCACTGGACTGAGGGGCAGCTCGGAACTGATGGGCAACTCGGGACTGGGGGGCAGCTCGGGACTCAGGGGCAGCTCGGAACTGAGGGGCAGCTCGGGACAGAGAGGCAGCTCGGGACTGAGGGGAAGCTCAGCACTGAGAGGAAGCTCGGGACTGAGAGGAAGCTCAGCCAGGTAGTTGGATCCGGCAGATCTTGGCTGGTTGATGGTTCTGGCAGATCCTGGCTGACTGGCAGATCTGGAAGAGTCTGGTTGACTGGCAGATCTGGAAGAGTCTGGCTGACTGGCAGATCTGGAAGAGTCTGGCTGACTGGCAGATCTGGAAGAGTTTATTTATAGCTTCCTGTGCCAACAGGAAGTGCCTTAAATGGTGTCATAGTGGCTGTATCCAAGGGTTAAAAAGGTCAGATCTTTTCAAAACTTCATATGTGATTAAGCAACCCTCCTGAACTGTAAAATCAGTCATTTCTCCCAACAGATGTCAAAGAAAAGCTCTCACACACACAGCAAGGATGGAGTGACAAAGCGCGGTGTTTAAAGACACAGAGAGCAGGCAATGGCATAAACATAATCCCAAGGCCGTGCCGAGTTCAACGAGATATCCCGCTTGACCGTAGCTTGCTCGGTCTAAGCGCAGCGACCATGAGAAAAGTAGGCCCAATATGAAGCCTGCACCAGAACGTCATTTGATTTTGGGTGACAGCGGCGGAACCGTTAGGTTTAGAAGGACAATTCAAACACAGGACTGTTTCTATGTTCCTAAGGTCCTCCCGATCTGTGCAAGCCTAACCTTGACCGTGTGACATTAACCCTTCAAGGTTAAAAGGTGTTTACATAAAAACAGTTTGCATTGACTTCTCTCCCCATAGGAATACATTGCCTGCTCCACTAAATTCAACCTGGAGCCTATATGGGTTATGAATGCCTTATGAACCTGTCTTCGGTACCAGTCCATCAGGCCACTATAAGGTCTACCTGTGTCGATTCTAGGCTTCCTGGGCCAACCGGAAGTGCTTAAAATCACCCTAGAAGTGTATATCCATACCCTGCCTGCAATTTGATGGACATAGTGCATTGAACCCTGTGTAAATCAGTCAATTCTTAACGTAAAGACTTAAAACTCGGGATTCTGTAAAAGCATAGCCCAATGAGGATATGTGTTGACTTATAGCTTCCTGTGTCAACCGGAAGTGCCATAATTGGTGTCTCAGGGGCTGTTTGGAAGGGTTAAAAAAATCAGATCTGTCCAAAACTTCATATGTGTGATTAGGCAACCCCCATGAACTGTAAATCAGTCATTTTTCCCATAAAAATTCAAAGGAAAGCTAAATCACACAGATACACAACGTATTGGGGTGCGTAGAGACTGACACTGCCTCCAATAGTTAGCTTTGTTCGAGCTAAAAAACAACCGTCAGACCTAGAGTTCCGAAACTTTAGAATCCTGTTCTAGACCTCAGGTCGATAGTGTGTGGTGAGTTACGTCGCTCTAGAAGGTTCTCGGACCGAGAAACAGCCTCGAACATTTGCAATGACTTCAATTCATTTTGACCATTACGAAAATGGCGACATTTAGAAATGTCCCAGAGTCACAAGACTAGGTGCATTGTGACCGTCTCGGCCCATAGAGACAGAACCCAACGTCTCTGTCCGATAGCTCATTCAAGGACCCCGTATCAAGTCATGGAAAAAAGTGGATTTTCAGCACCAATTAGGGTTTTGCTCTGACACCAAATGACCCATCGAGCCGAAACTTGGGATTCGGGGTCGCCTCAGCTCGGCCTACACATAACATAAGAAATGGACCTGCAGCTAGAACGTAACTACGTGTTTTATATTTTTTTTAATGGTTTGAACCGAAGGCGTTGTGAATTTTGGGCCAGCTCTGAAGTATGTGATAGTTGGCTACTAAACGAGTTGGAAAAATTGGGTTTGGTGTCAGTTTGTATCAGTTTGGTGTCACAATGATATCTAATTGACTGATGGACGGTGACTCTTGTCCATTTGCAATATGTTTAAACAGTGAGATACCATCACCAAAGTGATATTCTGAAATCAACCCAAACGAGCGATGGAGAGGTACCAGAATAACTGCCCAGCCATCCCGAGTTCATCGGGCCAGTCAATTTCGCATTCCTGCAGGATTTTTATAGCATGACAAATTCGTGATGGTAAATGCCCATTGAACCATATTGCAAATGCACAGTGACTTAGCAAAAGTGAGAAAACATAAACAAATGGACATAATGAAATCAACACAACGAGCGATGGAGAAGACCCACGATCAATGCCCGGCCATCCTGTTTTCATCAGGCCAATCAATGTTGCATTTTTCATGATTTTTGAGCATGCCAAATTCGTGATGGTAAATGCCCATTGAAACATTTTGCAAATGCACGTGCATTTGCAATATGATTCAATAGTGAAAAAAATTTCTTATGACATTTGGCCCCCACAAAACATGCCTTATGCGCAAGTAATTAAAAAAATATATATATGATAATAAAATTGGACAAAAGTATATTCATACCGTTCTTACACATGACAAAAAAATCAAAAGAATTTCGAAAAACGGTCCAGAAAGCACTTTTTTAAGTGGTGAAGTTTAAAGTTAAGTTTTTGACAAAAATCATTTTTTCAAAATTTTGCTTTTGGATGTTGACTTGGGTTACATTTCCAATATGAAAAACCAAGGTGGAGCGCACACGCCACCTGTTGGATTTTTAAAGTGTTACAACTGGCATTTGCCATATGGCATTTGCAATACACTTTGCATGAATCAACGCCGAATTGGGTGGTATTGGACAACGTGTATATGGTTTGTCCAATGCCAATGTTTTCCCATTCATTTTTGTCCATTTCAGGGGGGCAATCCCTTACATTATTAGAACAGTAAACAAGTCATTCTATTATAAACTGGTTCCCAACATTATAAACTGGTTACCAACATTATAAACTGGTTACCAACATTATTAGAACAGTAAACAAGTCATTCTATTATAAACTGGTTCCAACATTATAATAATAATAATATATAATATATCCCATTTAGCAGACGCTTTTGTCCAAAGCGACTTACAAGTCGGCTGGGGCCACTACTTTTACATATGGGTGGCCCCAGCGGGAATCGAACCCACGACGCTTGGCGTTGCAAGCGCCATGCTCTACCGACTGAGCCACACAGTAGGACGCAATCCAAGCGTGGGCCGCGCCGGAGATGCCCAACTCGGAGAGGGTGGAGAGGAGGATCTGATGGTTCACAGTGTCGAAGGCAGCCGATAGGTCTAGAAGGATGAGAGCAGAGGAGAGAGAGTTAGCTTTAGCAGTGCGGAGCGCCTCCGTGATACAGAGAAGAGCAGTCTCAGTTGAATGACTAGTCTTGAAACCTGACTGATTTGGATCAAGAAGGTCATTCTGAGAGAGATAGCGGGAGAGCTGGCCAAGGACGGCACGTTCAAGAGTTTTGGAGAGAAAAGAAAGAAGGGATACTGGTCTGTAGTTGTTGACATCGGAGGGATCGAGTGTAGGTTTTTTCAGAAGGGGTGCAACTCTCGCTCTCTTGAAGACGGAAGGGACGTAGCCAGCGGTCAGGGATGAGTTGATGAGCGAGGTGAGGTAAGGGAGAAGGTCTCCGGAAATGGTCTGGAGAAGAGAGGAGGGGATAGGGTCAAGCGGGCAGGTTGTTGGGCGGCCGGCCGTCACAAGAAGCGAGATTTCATCTGGAGAGAGAGGGGAGAAAGAGGTCAGAGCATAGGGTAGGGCAGTGTGAGCAGAACCAGCGGTGTCGTTTGACTTAGCAAACGAGGATCGGATGTTAGAACAGTAAACAAGTCATTCTATTATAAACTGGTTACCAACATTATAAACTGGTTCACAACATTATTAGAACAGTAAACAAGTCATTAGATTATAAACTGGTTACCAACATTATAAACTGGTTCACAACATTATTAGAACATTAAACAAGTCATTATATTATAAACTGGTTACCAACATTATCAGAACAGTAAACAAGTCATTCAATTATAAACTGGTTACCAACATTATAAACTGGTGACCAACATTATTAGAACAGTAAACAAGACATTATATTATAAACTGGTTGCCAACATTATTAGAACAGTAAACAAGACATTATATTATAAACTGGTTACCAACATTATTAGAACAGTAAACAAGTCATTCTATTATAAACTGGTTCCCAACATTATAAAACTGGTTACCAACATTATAAACTGGTTACCAACATTATTAGAACAGTAAACAAGTCATTATATTATAAACTGGTTCCAACATTATAAACTGGTTACCAACATTATAAACTGGTTCACAACATTATTAGAACAATAAACAAATAATTATATTATAAACTGGTTACCAACATTATAAACTGGTTACCAACATTATTAGAACAATAAACAAGACATTATATTATAAACTGGTTACCAACATTATAAACTGGTTACCAACATTATAATCTGGTTACCAACATTATTAGAACAGTAAACAAGTCATTCTATTATAAACTGGTTCCAACATTATAAACTGGTTCCCAACATTATAAACTGGTTACCAACATTATTAGAACAGTAAACAAGACATTATATTATAAACTGGTTACCAACATTATAAACTGGTTACCAACATTCTAAACTGGTTACCAACATTATAAACTGGTTACCAACATCATTAGAACAGTAAACAAGTCATTCTATCATAAACTGGTTCCCAACATTATAAACTGGTTACCAACATTATAAACTGGTTCACAACATTATTAGAACAGTAAACAAGTCATTATATTGGATGTCAGAAGGTGAATTCACCAATTTGTAAGTCGCTCTGGATAAGAGCGTCTGCTAAATGACTTAAATGTAAATGTAAATTATAAACTGGTTACCAACATTATAAACTGGTTACCAACATTATCAGAACAGTAAACAAGTTATTCAATTATAAACTGGTTACCAACATTATAAACTGGTTACCAACATTATTAGAACAGTAAACAAGACATTATATTATAAACTGGTTACCAACATGATTAGAACAGTAAACAAGTCATTCTATTATAAACTGATTCCCAACATTATAAACTGGTTCCCAACATTATAAACTTGTTACCAACATTATAAACTGGTTACCAACATTATTAGAACAGCAAACAAGTCATTCTATTATAAACTGATTCCCAATATTATAAACTGGTTACCAACATTATAAACTTGTTACCAACATTATAAACTGGTTACCAACATTATTAGAACAGTAAACAAGACATTATATTATAAACTGGTTACCAACATTATTAGAACAGTAAACAAGACATTATATTATAAACTGGTTACCAACATTATTAGAACAGTAAACAAGGCATTATATTATAAACTGATTCCCAACATTATATAAACTGGTTACCAACATTATTAGAACAGTAAACAACCCATTCTATTATAAACTGGTTACCAAACAATTCATTCAATTATAAACTGGTTATTTATTATGGATCCCCATTAGTTCCTGCCAAGGCAGCAGCTACTCTTCCTGGGGTTTATTATGGATGCCCATTAGTTCCTGCCAAGGCAGCAGCTTCTCTTCCTGGGGTTTATTATGGATGCCCATTAGTTCCTGCCAAGGCAGCAGCTACTATTCCTGGGGTTTATTATGGATCCCCATTAGTTCCTGCCAAGGCAGCATCTACTATTCCTGGGGTTTATTATGGATCCCCATTAGTTCCTGCCAAGGCAGCATCTACTATTCCTGGGGTTTATTATGGATCCCCATTAGTTCCTGCCAATGCAACAGCTACTCTTCCTGGGATCCAGCGAAATTAAGGCAGTTTATACGTTTTAAAAACATTACAATACATTCACTGATTTCACAACACACTGTGTGCCCTCAGGCCCCTAATCCACCACTACCACATACCTACAGTATAGCAGGGTAGCCTAGTGGTTAGAGCGTTGGACTAGTAACCGGAAGGTTGCAAGTTCAAATCCCCGACCTGACAAGGTGCAATTCTGTTGTTCTGCCCCTGAACAGGCAGTTAACCCACTGTTCCTAGGCCGTCATTGAAAATAAGAATATGTTCTTAACTGACTTGCCTAGTAAAATACAGGTAAAAAAATAAAAAATGTGCACGTCTATGTTTGTGTCTCTTCACAGTCCCTGCTGTTCCATCAGGTGTATTTTATCTGTTTTTTTAAAATCTGATTCAACTACTTGCATCAGTTACCTGATGTGGAATAGAGTTCCAAGTAGTCATTGCTCTATGTAGTACTGTGGAATAGAGTTCCATGTAGTCATTGCTCTATGTAGTACTGTGTAATAGAGCTCCATGTAGTCATGGCTCTATGTAGTACTGTGGAATAGAGTTCCATGTAGTCATGTCTCTATGTAGTACTGTGGAATAGAGTTCCATGTAGTCATGTCTCTATGTAGTACTGTGGAATAGAGTTCCATGTAGTCATGTCTCTATGTAGTACTGTGGAATAGAGTTCCATGTAGTCATGGCTCTATGTAGTACTGTGGAATAGAGTTCCATGTAGTCATGGCTCTATGTAGTACTGTGGAATAGAGTTCCATGTAGTCATGTCTCTATGTAGTACTGTGGAATAGAGTTCCATGTAGTCATGGCTCTATGTAGTACTGTGGAATAGAGTTCCATGTAGTCATGTCTCTATGTAGTACTGTGGAATAGAGTTCCATGTAGTCATGGCTCTATGTAGTACTGTGGAATAGAGTTCCATGTAGTCATGGCTCTATGTAGTACTGTGGAATAGAGTTCCATGTAGTCATGTCTCTATGTAGTACTGTGGAATAGAGTTCCATGTAGTCATGGCTCTATGTAGTACTGTGGAATAGAGTTCTATGTAGTCATGTCTCTATGTAGTACTGTGGAATAGAGTTCCATGTCGTCATGGCTCTATGTAGTACTGTGGAATAGAGTTCCATGTAGTCATATCTCTATGTAGTACTGTGGAATAGAGTTCCATGTAGTCATGGCTCTATGTAGTACTGTGGAATAGAGTTCCATGTAGTCATGGCTCTATGTAGTACTGTGGATTAGAGTTCCATGTAGTACTGTGGAATAGAGTTCCATGTAGTCATGGCTCTATCTAGTACTGTGCACCTCCATTTGTCTGTTCTGGAATTTGGGACTGTAAAGAGACTTCTGGTGGCATGTCTTGTGGGGTATGAATGGGTGTCTGAGCTATGTGCCAGTAGTTTAGACAGACAGCTCAGTGCATGTCAACACCTCTCATAAATCCAAGTAGTGATGAAGCCAATCTCACATCCACTTTGAGCCAGGAGAGATGTACATGTATATTATTAACATTAGCTCTCTGTGTACATCTAAGGGCCAGCCGTGCTGCCCTGTTCTGTGCCAATTGTAATCTTCCCTATTTGTGGCAGCTGACCACATGACTGAACAGTAGTCCAGGTGTGACAAAACTAGGGCCTGTAGGACCTGCCTTGTTGATAGTGTTGTTAAGAAGGTAGAAACTAGGGCCTGTAGCACCTGCCTTGTTGATAGTGTTGTGTCTTCCGGTTCCGGTTGGAGCGAGCGGTCGCATCTACACTTCGGTCCGCAGGTAGTATAACTTTTCATTACATTTCGTTATAGTACAACGGTTTGATTTGTCTAATCTTAGCAATTTCTTCTTAGCTAGCTACATAGCCGTCTTTGTATCAACGATAATTGCATAATTATCGTATTTCGTCGTCCTAACGTATCTGCCCAGCAGCTAGCTAAGCAGCTAGCTAACATCCACTGTCCACCAGCACTGTAGAAACTATTACACTCAACTGAACGACTCGATTAGCGTAGTGTCAGCTAGCTACATAGTTGTCTTCGCTGTCTTCGTATCCAAGATAATTGTGCAGTTTAGAGTGTGTAGACTTAGAGTGATTATCTTAATTTACCGAGGTTAGCTAGCCAGCTATTTGTCGTCCTTAACGTAGGAAATGCTGCTAGCTAGCTAGCCAACAGCTAGCCAACCTCTACCGAATTGAACTCCAACTACCCGGTCAACATTCCGCGTCGCTCCACAGGTAGTATCACATTTTCATTTCACTTCATTACAGTACAACGGTTTGATTTGCTTGATCGTAGCTAGCCAGCTACATAGCCGTTTTGTATCTAAGACAATTGTGTAGTCTAGAGCGATTTTCTAGGTTAGCTGGCCAGCTATTGTCGTTCTTTTAACGTAGCTAGCCAGCTAGCCCCCGAATAGCAGCACTGTAGTAACTATTACAGTACAACGGTTTGTTTTGTTTGATCGTAGCTAGCTAGCTACATAGCCGTCTTTGTATCTAAGACAATTGTGTAGCCTAGAGCGATTTTCTAGGTTAGCTGGCCAGCTATTGTCGTTCTTTTAACGTAGCTAGCCAGCTAGCCCCCGAATAGCAGCACTGTAGTAACTATTACAGTACAACGGTTTGTTTTGTTTGATCGTAGCTAGCTAGCTACATAGCCGTCTTTGTATCTAAGACAATTGTGTAGCCTAGAGCGATTTTCTAGGTTAGCTAGCCAGCTATTGTCGTTCTTTTAAGGTAACGTAACGCAATCAACCTGCTAGCTAGCCAGCTAGCCCCCGAATAGCAGCACTGTAGAAACTATTACACTCGACGGAACGACTTGATTAGTGTAGTGTCAACATCGCAGCCACTACCAGCTAGCCTACTCCAGCAGTACTGTATCATTTCAATCATTTTAGTCAATAAGATTCTTGCTACGTAAGCTTAACTTTCTGAACATTCGAGACGTGTAGTCCACTTGTCATTCCAATCTCCTTTGCATTAGCGTAGCCTCTTCTGTACCCTGTCAACTATGTGTCTATCTATCCCTGTTCTCTCCTCTCTGCACAGACCATACAAACGCTCCACACCGCGTGGCCGCGGCCACCCTAATCTGGTGGTCCCAGCGCGCACGACCCACGTGGAGTTCCTGGTCTCCGGTAGCCTCTGGAACTGCCGATCTGCGGCCAACAAGGCAGAGTTCATCTCAGCCTATGCCTCCCTCCAGTCCCTCGACTTCCTGGCACTGACGGAAACATGGATCAACACAGATAACACTGCTACTCCTACTGCTCTCTCTTCGTCCGCCCACGTGTTCTCGCACACCCCGAGAGCTTCTGGTCAGCGGGGTGGTGGCACCGGGATCCTCATCTCTCCCAAGTGGTCATTCTCTCTCTCTCCCCTTACCCATCTATCTATCGCCTCCTTTGAATTCCATGCTGTCACAGTTACCAGCCCTTTCAAGCTTAACATCCTTATCATTTATCGCCCTCCAGGTTCCTCGGAGAGTTCATCAATGAGCTTGATGCCTTGATAAGCTCCTTTCCTGAGGACGGCTCACCTCTCACAGTCCTGGGCGACTTTAACCTCCCCACGTCTACCTTTGACTCATTCCTCTCTGCCTCCTTCTTTCCACTCCTCTCCTCTTTTGACCTCACCCTCTCACCTTCCCCCCCTACTCACAAGGCAGGCAATACGCTCGACCTCATCTTTACTAGATGCTGTTCTTCCACTAACCTCATTGCAACTCCCCTCCAAGTCTCCGACCACTACCTCGTATCCTTTTCCCTCTCGCTCTCATCCAACACTTCCCACACTGCCCCTACTCGGATGGTATCGCGCCGTCCCAACCTTCGCTCTCTCTCCCCCGCTACTCTCTCCTCTTGCATCCTATCATCTCTTCCCTCTGCTCATACCTTCTCCAACCTTTCTCCTAATTCTGCCTCCTCAACCCTCCTCTCTTCCCTTTCTGCATCCTTTGACTCTCTATGTCCCCTATCCTCCAGGCCGGCTCGGTCCTCCCCTCCCGCTCCGTGGCTCGATGACTCATTGCGAGCTCACAGAACAGAGCTCCGGGCAGCCGAGCGGAAATGGAGGAAAACTCGCCTCCCTGCGGACCTGGCATCCTTTCACTCCCTCCTCTCTACATTTTCCTCCTCTGTCTCTGCTGCTAAAGCCACTTTCTACCACTCTAAATTCCAAGCATCTGCCTCTAACCCTAGGAAGCTCTTTGCCACCTTCTCCTCCCTCCTGAATCCTCCTCCCCCTCCCCCCCCTCCTCCCTCTCTGCAGATGACTTTGTCAACCATTTTGAAAAGAAGGTCGACGACATCCGATCCTCGTTTGCTAAGTCAAACGACACCGCTGGTTCTGCTCACACTGCCCTACCCTGTGCTCTGACCTCTTTCTCCCTCTCTCTCCAGATGAAATCTCGCTTCTTGTGACGGCCGGCCGCCCAACAACCTGCCCGCTTGACCCTATCCCCTCCTCTCTTCTCCAGACCATTTCCGGAGACCTTCTCCCTTACCTCACCTCGCTCATCAACTCATCCCTGACCGCTGGCTACGTCCCTTCCGTCTTCAAGAGAGCGAGAGTTGCACCCCTTCTGAAAAAACCTACACTCGATCCCTCCGATGTCAACAACTACAGACCAGTATCCCTTCTTTCTTTTCTCTCCAAAACTCTTGAACGTGCCGTCCTTGGCCAGCTCTCCCGCTATCTCTCTCAGAATGACCTTCTTGATCCAAATCAGTCAGGTTTCAAGACTAGTCATTCAACTGAGACTGCTCTTCTCTGTATCACGGAGGCGCTCCGCACTGCTAAAGCTAACTCTCTCTCCTCTGCTCTCATCCTTCTAGACCTATCGGCTGCCTTCGATACTGTGAACCATCAGATCCTCCTCTCCACCCTCTCCGAGTTGGGCATCTCCGGCGCGGCCCACGCTTGGATTGCGTCCTACCTGACAGGTCGCTCCTACCAGGTGGCGTGGCGAGAATCTGTCTCCTCGCCACGCGCTCTCACCACTGGTGTCCCCCAGGGCTCTGTTCTAGGCCCTCTCCTATTCTCGCTATACACCAAGTCACTTGGCTCTGTCATAACCTCACATGGTCTCTCCTATCATTGCTATGCAGACGACACACAATTAATCTTCTCCTTTCCCCCTTCTGATGACCAGGTGGCGAATCGCATCTCTGCATGTCTGGCAGACATATCAGTGTGGATGACGGATCACCACCTCAAGCTGAACCTCGGCAAGACGGAGCTGCTCTTCCTCCCGGGGAAGGACTGCCCGTTCCATGATCTCGCCATCACGGTTGACAACTCCATTGTTTCCTCCTCCCAGAGCGCTAAGAACCTTGGCGTGATCCTGGACAACACCCTGTCGTTCTCAACCAACATCATGGCGGTGGCCCGTTCCTGTAGGTTCATGCTCTACAACATCCGCAGAGTACGACCCTGCCTCACACAGGAAGCGGCGCAGGTCCTAATCCAGGCACTTGTCATCTCCCGTCTGGATTACTGCAACTCGCTGTTGGCTGGGCTTCCTGCCTGTGCCATTAAACCCCTACAACTCATCCAGAACGCCGCAGCCCGTCTGGTGTTCAACCTTCCCAAGTTCTCTCACGTCACCCCGCTCCTCCGCTCTCTCCACTGGCTTCCAGTTGAAGCTCGCATCCGCTACAAGACCATGGTGCTTGCCTACGGAGCTGTGAGGGGAACGGCACCGCAGTACCTCCAGGCTCTGATCAGGCCCTACACCCAAGCAAGGGCACTGCGTTCATCCACCTCTGGCCTGCTCGCCTCCCTACCATTGAGGAAGTACAGTTCCCGCTCAGCCCAGTCAAAACTGTTTGCTGCTCTGGCCCCCCAATGGTGGAACAAACTCCCTCACGACGCCAGGACAGCGGAGTCAATCACCACCTTCCGGAGACACCTGAAACCCCACCTCTTCAAGGAATACCTAGGATAGGATAAGTAATCCTTCTCACCACCCCCCTTAATGATTTAGATGCACTATTGTAAAGTGGCTGTTCCACTGGATGTCAGAAGATGAATTCACCAATTTGTAAGTCGCTCTGGATAAGAGCGTCTGCTAAATGACTTAAATGTAAATGTAAATGTTGTTAAGAAGGTAGAAACTAGGGCCTGTAGGACCTGCCTTGTTGATAGTGTTGTTAAGAAGGTAGAAACTAGGACATGTAGGACCTGCCTTGTTGATAGTGTTGTTAAGAGGGTAGAAACTAGGGCCTGTAGGACCTGCCTTGTTGATAGTGTTGTTAAGAAGGTAGAAACTAGGGCCTGTAGGACCTGCCTTGTTGATAGTGTTGTTAAGAAGGTAGAAACTAGGGCCTGTAGGACCTGCCTTGTTGATAGTGTTGTTGAGAAGGTAGAAACTAGGGCCTGTAGGACCTGCCTTGTTGATAGTGTTGTTAAGAAGGTAGAAACTAGGGCCTGTAGGACCTGCCTTGTTGATAGTGTTGTTTAAGAAGGTAGAAACTAGGGCCTGTAGGACCTGCCTTGTTGACAGTGTTGTTAAGAAGGCAGAGCAGCGCTTTATTATGGACAGACTTCTCCCCATCTTAGCTACTGTTGCATCAATATGTTTTGACCATGACAGTTTACAATCCAGGGTTACTCCAAGCAGTTTACTCACCTTAACTTGCTCCATTTCCACATGATGTATTACAATATTTAGTTGAGGTTTTGGGTTTAGTTAATGATTTGTCCCAAATACAATGCTTTTAGTTTGTAGACATATTTAGGACTAACTTATTCCTTGCCATCCATTCTGAAACCAACTGCAGCTCTTTGTTGAGTGTTGCAGTCATTTCAGTCTCTGTAGTAGCTGACGTGTAGAGTGTTGAGTCATCCACATACATAGACACACAGGCTTTACTCAAAGCCAGTGGCATGTCGTTAGTAAAGATTGAAAAAAGCAAGGGGCCTAAACAGCTGCCCTGGGGAATTCCTGATTCTAACTGGATTATATTTGAGAGGCTTCCATTAAAGAACACCCTCTGTGTTCTGTTAAACAAGTAACTCTTTATCCACATTATAGCAGGGGGTGTAAAGCCATAGCACATACGTTTTTCCAGCAGCAGACTATGATCAACAATGTCAAAAGCTGCACTGAAGTCTAACAAGACAGCCCCCAAAATAATTGTATCATCAATTTCTCTCAGCCAATCATCAATAATTTGTGTAAGTGCTGTTCTTGATGAATGTCCTTCATTATAAGTGTGCTGAAAGTATGTTGTCAATTTGTTTACTGTGAAATAGCATTGTATCTAGTCAAACACAATTTTTTCCAGAAGTTTACTAAAGGCTGATTGGTTGGCTATTTAAGCCAGAAAAGGGAGCTTCTCTATTCTTGAGTAGTGGAATGACTTTAGCTTCCCTCCAGGCCTGAGGGCACACGCTCTCTAGTATGCTTAAATTGAAGATGTGGCAAATGGGAGTGGCAATACCATCCTCTATTATCCTCAGTAATTTTCCATCCAAGTTGTCAGACACAGGTGGCTTGTCATTATTGATAGACAACAATACCTTTTTCACTTCTTCCACACTTGTCCTGTGTGAATTTAAGTATGCTCCCCCTAATTATCTCCCTCTCCCTCCCTGAGGACCTGAGCCCTGGGACCATGCCTCAGGACTACCTGTCCTGATGACTCCTTGCTGTCGACCAGTCCACCCGGTCGTGCTGCTGCTCCAGTTTCAACTGTTCTGCCTGCGGCTATGGAACCCTGACCTGTTCACCGGATGTGCTACCTGTCCCAGACCTGCTGTTTTCAACTCTCTAGAGACAGCAGGAGGGGTAGAGATACTCTTAATGATTGGCTATGAAAAGCCAACTGACATTTACTCCTGAGGTGCTGACTTGTTGCACCCTCGACAACCACTGGGATTATTATTATTTGACCATGCTGGTCATTTATGAACATTTGAACATCTTGGCCATGTTCTATTATAATCTCCACCAGGCACAGCCAGAAGAGGACTGGCCACCCCTCATAGTCTGGTTCCTCTCTACCCGGCACAGCCAGAAGAGGACTGGCCACCCTTCATAGTCTGGTTCCTCTCTACCCGGCACAGCCAGAAGAGGACTGGCCACCCTTCATAGTCTGGTTCCTCTCTACCCGGCACAGCCAGAAGAGGACTGGCCACCCTTCATAGTCTGGTTCCTCTCTACCCGGCACAGCCAGAAGAGGACTGGCCACCCTTCATAGTCTGGTTCCTCTCTACCCGGCACAGCCAGAAGAGGACTGGCCACCCCTCATAGCCTGGTTCCTCTCTAGGTTTTGGCCTTTCTAGGGAGTTTTTCCTAGCCACCGTGCTTCTACACCTGCATTGTTTGCTGTTTGGGGTTTTAGGCTGGGTTTCTGTACTGCACTTTGTGACATCAGCTGATGTAAAAGGGGCTTTATAAATACATTTGATTGATATAAAGGGCTATAAACACAGCAGCAATATAAACATTAACCTCATGCTGAAGAGAGAGAGAAACTCAATTATTGAGATTGACAAATGGGACAAGATTTCTGGCAGCCTCTCTCTCTGGCCTGGTGAAGCTGTATTCTGAATGCGTAGGCTGAAGATCTTATCTGATTTGCCCAAAGCTCATAAATTACTCTGCACATGCTTGATGAATTCTAGAACTCGAGTTGAGGGAGCGTGAAATTGACATGCTGATTGCAGGAATATCCACCAGAGCTGTTGCCAGATAATTTAATGTTAATTTCTCTACCATAAGCCGCCTCCAGCATCGTTTTAGTGTACGTACAACACAATTGCATTTTAGTAATGGTGATTTGAATGCACACATATACTGTAATGAGATCCTGAGGCCCATTGTCGTACCATTCATCCTCTACCATCACCTCCAGTTTCAGCATGATAATGCACGACCCCATGTCGCAAGGATCTGTACACAATTCCTGGAAACTGAAAATGTCCCAGTTCTTCCATTGCCTGCATACTCAGACAGCTCATCCATTGATTATGTTTGGGATGCTCTGGATCGACGTGTACGACAGCGTGTTCCAGTGTCCGCCAATATCCAGCAACATCTCACAGCCATTGAAGAGGAGTGGGACAACATTCCACAGGCCACAATCAACAGCCTGATCAACTCTATGCAAAGATGTGTTGCGCTGCATGAGGCAAATGGTGGTCACACTAGATACTGATTCACAGTGACCTACAGATGCATATCTGTATTCCCAGTCATGTAAAATCCCAAGATCAGGGCCAAATGACTGATTTCCTTTTATGAACTATTTGTTCAGTATGTGATTATTGCTAATTGCTAAAAAGTTTTCAATTTTCATACTTTGAGTAAAAGTAAAAATAGAAAGTTACTCAGTAAAATACTAAGTATTTTTAAATGTCAAAAGTATAAATCATTTAAAATGTCTTATAACCAGATGCAAATCAGATGACACAATTCTTTTTTAAATTTATTTACAGATTGCCAGGGTCACAGTTCAACACTCAGACATAATTTACAAACGAAGCATGCCTGTTTTGTGAGTCTGCCAGATCAGAGACAGTAGGGATGTTCTCTTGATAAGTGTGTGAATTAGACAATTTTCCCAGGCAAGTAAGTTAAGAACAAATTCTTATTTACAATGACGGCCTACCGGGGAACAGTGGATTAACTGCCCTGTTCAGGGGCAGAACAACAGATTTTTACCTTGTCAGCTCGGGGATTCCATCTTTTAACTTTTCGGTTACTATTCCAACGCTCTAACCACTAGGCTACCTGCCCCCTCTACACTCTAACCACTAGGTTACCTGCCCCCTCTACACTCTAACCACTAGGTTACCTGCCCCCTCTACACTCTAACCACTAGGTTACCTGCCCCCTCTACACTCTAACCACTAGGCTACCTGCCGCCCCTACACTCTAACCACTAGGCTACCTGCCCCCTCTACACTCTAACCACTAGGCTACCTGCCGCCCTACACTCTAACCACTAGGCTACCTGCCGCCCCTACACTCTAACCACTAGGCTACCTGCCGCCCCTACACTCTAACCACTAGGCTACCTGCCGTCCATACACTCTAACCACTAGGCTACCTGCCGTCCCTACACTCTAACCACTAGGCTACCTGCCTCCCCTACACTCTAACCACTAGGCCACCTGCCGTCCCTACACTCTAACCACAAGGCTACCTGCCTCCCCTACACTCTAACCACTAGGCTACCTGCCGCCCCTACACTCTAACCACTAGGCCACCTGCCGTCCCTACACTCTAACCACTAGGCTACCTGCCTCCCATACACTCTAACCACTAGGCTACCTGCCTCCCATACACTCTAACCTCTTGGCTTCCTGCCGTCTATACACTCTAACCACTAGGCTACCTGCCCCCTCTACACTAACCACTAGGCTACCTGCCTCCCCTACACTCTAACCACTAGGCTTCCTGCCGTCTATACACTCTAACCACTAGGCTACCTGCCGCCCCTACACTCTAACCACTAGGCTACCTGCCGTCTATACACTCTAACCACTAGGCTACCTGTCGTCCAACACTCTAACCACTAGGCTACCTGCCGCCCCTACACTCTAACCACTAGGCTACCTGCCTCCCCTACACTCTAACCACTAGGCTACCTGCTGTCCAACACTCTAACCACTAGGCTGCCCTACTCTTCTTCTAGGCTGCCCCTTTTGGGTGTCAGGGAAAATGTATGGAGTAAAAAGTACATTATTTTCTTTAGGAATGTAGTGGAGTAAAAGTTGGCAAAAATAGAAATAGTAAAGTACAGATACCCCCAAAAACTACTTAAGTAGTACTACATAAGTACTTTACACCACTGCATATTACCACAAACCATGAAACCCCCCGAATAATGAACTCACATTTCGATGCACACACAAGAATAGCTGAATGCTGTGTTAATGTCCTCAGAAACCATGCAACGATGACAACACTCTGACCTGAGTGGGAGGGTGCAGTGTTTCCAAGCGTGCTGTTGGGTTGAGAATGGCAGCGCTATGGCGGATGAGTGAAAACTGAGCAGCGAAACTCAGGGGACTGTGAAGGGGAAGTTGGGTAGAGAGCAGGAGGAGGAGGATGGCCTTTAAAAAAATATGTTTTACAACAATTGTTTTAGATACATTTGACCTTATGATCGCTGGAGACAAATGTGACACCAGTCATCATGGCAACACGCGGAAGCATATCAACTTACAGTATCAACTTTTCTAACCCTATTGCAGGGGCTGAGACACTGACTTACTGGTGCTCTTCCATGCCGTCCCTAGGAGGGGTGCATCACATGAGTGGGTAGAGTCTCTAACGTGATCTTCCTCTCCGGGTTGGCGCCCCCCTCGGGTTTGTGCCGTGGGGGAGATCTTCGTGGGCTATAATCAGCCTTGTCTCAGGGTAGTAAATTGGTGAAGATATCCGTCTAGTGGTGTGGGGGCTGTGCTTTGGCAAAGTGGGTGGGGTTATATCCTGCCTCTTTGGCCCTGTCCGGGGGTATCATCGGATGGGGCCACAGTGTCTCCTGACCCCTCCTGTCTCAGCCTCCAGTATTTATGCTGCAGTAGTTTATGTATCTGGGGGCTAGGGTCAGTTTGTTATATCTGGAGTAGTTCTCCTGTCTTATCCGGTGTCCTGTGTGAATTTAAGTATGCTCTCTCTAATTATCTCCTTCTCTCTCTCTCTCTGAGGACCTGAGCCCTGGAACCATGCCTCAGGACTACCTGGCCTGATGACTCCTTGCTGTCGACCAGTCCACCCGGTCGTGCTGCTGCTCCAGTTTCAACTGTTCTGCCTGCGGCTATGGAACCCTGACCTGTTCACCGGACGTGCTACCTGTCCCAGACCTGCTGTTTTCAACTAGTTCCTCTCTAGGTTTCTGCCTAGGTTCCTGCCTTCCTAGGGAGTTTGTCCTAGCCACCGTGCTTCTACACCTGCATTGCTTGCTGTTTGGGGTTTTAGGCTGGGTTTCTGTACAGCACTTTGAGATATCAGCTGATGTAAGAAGGGCTTTATAAATATATTTGATTTGATCTTTCCCCCACAGTGAACTTTATGAGAACGCTGTGCAGAATAAAAAATAATAATATTCTATGGCCTTTTAACTTGGAAATATATATACCAAATTATACCAAATGTTTCCTTTAGGCACTCTACAAAGTTTTACATGATACACCCTGACTCTCTGTTCCCCATTTCTACCATGTTAAATATTATAAATCATTATTAGTATACCTAATAAAACACACATACTTAATTGAACATTATGGTAAAGTTTAGATTTCTGCCTAAATAGACCAAATTGTAATTATTTTTCATGAGATTGCCATGACCAGTTATTTGTTTATATTTTTTTTAAAAGTCTGGAACTCACCTCTCTGGTGAACATAGTTATAAATTGCTATGGTGTACTCACGTCTGAGGGCACAAGCTCAAATGCATAACAAATATAATGAAAATATGAAAAACCAAATGTTTTCCGATTCAACAAAAGTATAGGACTTGAAATGACTGTTACTATATTGAGAAAGCATTTCAGTCACATTATAAAACAACTTATACGATTTCACATTATAACTTTCACATAACTAAAATAAACAATGATCCTACTTAGTGATACACGAGAAAATATGTTGGCCATCAAGTGGATGATGGGTTTTCAGCAGTTGAATTCAAAATGATTCAGGCCATATAAAAAGGGAAACACACCTGCATAAGGTAAGTCAATACCACCGACTGAGAGGTGTGTAGGAAAGACTTACATAGTCTAAAGCCCTTTGTGACGAGTCTCAGTCCCTTAAGGTGCCACTTGGGACCCCTAGCCTGGTGTAGCAGGGACCGGTCTGGTTGGGAGGATCCCAACAGTAGCAGGTGTTAAGTGAGGACTATCCTGGCTAAGGGCTGGATTCAATTAGTATTTCTGATTAAGCCAACATGCCGACTTTATCGTGTAGGCAGTCTCTGTATACGTGGGAACATTGATTAAAATGTTTAAAAAAAAAACTGCCATGAGGATTTAATCCTGCCCAAAATAAATGACATGCCATTTGTCAAAAAAAAAGGTTTTATTCAATAAATGCATGTTTGTTACATATAAGCAATGTACAGTATCAACGTAAACAAATGTAATAACGTGGAGAACCTACTGTGAATCTGGAGACACTAAGTGTTAAACCAGAAACACACTTCAACTTTAGGTGAAGCTTGCAGACAATAACCAAACACATTGATAGAACATTCATTCATCTAATACGCACCGAACACCACTCTGGTAGTACCTTCCTCAGAAAGCTGACCTCATATTTTCTTCTACACCTCATTGACACTTGGCATTCACTAAAGCCGGGAAACTCATTACCATTTAGAATTGAAATAAAAAAAAAATGTTTAAAAAAATCTAAACTTGAAGCTGCAAGTAACACTTACAATTTTTAAAGATTTTGTAGAGACAACGTTCTTCTGACAAGTCCATGTGATGAACACATCTCTTCTCCATATGTATAATCATGTATATGTGTTGCGTTTGACATTTGTCTAGAGTATGACTAGAAAGACAAGGTTTGTGAAGCTGTGAGTTCTTGGTTTTGGTATAGTTGTCATGCTCAGGGGGACCCTGTATAATCCAGCCGTGTGACAGTGTGGTGAGCATGATGTCAGTGTTCTGTGTGGCTGGACTGCGGCCCTGACTCATGTCTGGTAGATATGGTCAGTCCTCTTCAGGGCCAGATTTTGTCTCAGGCTCCCTAAACATCTTACTGAGGTGTTTCACTAACCCCTCCAGCTCAGGGTTTCCCCCCAGGTCAGTGATAAGGCGGTATGCCTCGACCTCCAGCCCTCTCAGGGTCTCTCTTGTGTAGGCGAAGGAGCCCGCCTTCTCCAGGTAGTCCACACAGTACTTCTTAATGTCCACGTTCTCCGTCCTCTGTCTCAGGATGTTCTGAACCTGAGTGCTCTCTGGACGGGACCAGATGGCATGGATGGTGGGGAAGGAGAATTTACCCTCGGTCAGATCCTCACAGAAGGACTTGTTCTCACTGTACTCTGTTGAGTTCAGGTTGGCGTAGTCGTCTCTGATCTGGAAGAAGAGTCCTAACGTATCCAAGAGAGGCTAGAGGGGTCAAAAGTCAAAATCAAATGAAAACGGTTCTCAGAAAGGTTAACATTTTTTTTAAAAGCAGTTGTCACAAAGTGCTGAACAGATATCCCACCTATCCCTAACTAGTTTTAACAGATATCCCACCTATCCCTAACTAGTTTTAACAGATATCCCTAACTAGTTTTAACAGATATCCCACCTATCCCTAACTAGTTTCAACAGATATCCCACCTATCCCTAACTAGTTTCAACAGATATCCCACCTATCCCTAACTAGTTTTAACAGATATCCCACCTATCCCTAACTAGTTTTAACAGATATCCCTAACTAGTTTTAACAGATATCCCACCTATCCCTAACTAGTTTTAACAGATATCCCACCTATCCCTAACTAGTTTTAACAGATATCCCACCTATTCCTAACTAGTTTTAACAGATATCCCACCTATCCCTAACTAGTTTCAACAGATATCCCTAACTCGTTTTTAAACATATATCCTGCCTATCCCTAACTAGTTTCAACAGATATCCCTAACTAGTTTTAACAGATATCCCACCTATCCCTAACTAGTTTTAACAGATATCCCTAACTAGTTTTAACAGATATCCCACCTATCCCTAACTAGTTTTAACAGATATCCCTAACTAGTTTTAACA
>NC_088229.1:78358309-78415809 GCF_036934945.1 Oncorhynchus masou masou
TGTGTCGTCGTCTCACCACCTAGCCATGTAAATGTGTCGTCGTCTCACCACCTAGCCGTCTCACCACCTAGCCATGTAAATGTGTCGTCGTCTCACCACCTAGCCATGTAAATGTGTCGTCGTCTCACCACCTAGCCATGTAAATGTGTCGTCGTCTCACCACCTAGCCATGTAAATGTGTCGTCGTCTCACCACCTAGCCGTCTCACCACCTAGCCATCTAAATGTGTCATCGTCTCACCACCTAGCCATGTAAATGTGTCGTCGTCTCACCACCTAGCCATGTAAATGTGTCGTCGTCTCACCACCTAGCCGTCTCACCACCTAGCCATGTAAATGTGTCGTCGTCTCACCACCTAGCCATGTAAATGTGTCGTCGTCTCACCACCTAGCCATGTAAATGTGTTGTCGTCTCACCACCTAGCCATCTAAATGTGTCGTCGTCCCACCACCTAGCCATCTAAATGTGTCGTCGTCTCACGACCTAGCCATCTAAATGTGTCGTCGTCTCACCACCTAGCCATCTCACCACCTAGCCATGTAAATGTGTCGTCGTCTCATCACCTAGCCATGTAAATGTGTCGTCGTCTCACCACCTAGCCGTCCCACCACCAAGCCATGTAAATGTGTCGTCGTCTCACCACCTAGCCGTCTCACCACCTAGCCATCTAAATGTGTCGTCGTCTCACCACCTAGCCATCTAAACGTGTCGTCGTCTCACCACCTAGCCATCTAAATGTGTCATCGTCTCACCACCTAGCCATGTAAATGTGTCGTCGTCTCACCACCTAGCCATGTAAATGTGTCGTCGTCTCACCACCTAGCCGTCTCACCACCTAGCCATGTAAATGTGTTGTCGTCTCACCACCTAGCCATCTAAATGTGTCGTCGTCCCACCACCTAGCCATCTAAATGTGTCGTCGTCCCACCACCTAGCCATCTAAATGTGTCGTCGTCCCACCACCTAGCCATCTAAATGTGTCGTCGTCTCACCACCTAGCCATCTAAACGTGTCGTCGTCTCACCACCTAGCCATCTAAATGTGTCGTCGTCTCACCACCTAGCCATCTAAACGTGTCGTCGCCTCACCACCTAGCCATGTAAATGTGTCGTCTCACCACCTAGCCGTCTCACCACCTAGCCATGTAAATGTGTCGTCGTCTCACCACCAAGCCATCTAAATGTGTCGTCGTCTCACCACCTAGCCATCTAAACGTGTCGTCGTCTCACCACCTAGCCATGTAAATGTGTCGTCTCACCACCTAGCCATGTAAATGTGTCGTCGTCTCACCACCTCGCCATGTAAATGTGTCGTCGTCTCACCACCTAGCCGTCTCACCACCTAGCCATGTAAATGTGTCGTCGCCTCACCACCTAGCCATGTAAATGTGTCGTCGTCTCACCACCTAGCCATCTAAATGTGTCGTCGTCTCACCACCTAGCCATCTAAACGTGTCGTCGTCTCACCACCTAGCCATGTAAATGTGTCGTCTCACCATCTAGCCGTTTCACCACCTAGCCATGTAAATGTGTCGTCGTCTCACCACCTCGCCATGTAAATGTGTCGTCGTCTCACCACCTAGCCGTCTCACCACCTAGCCATGTAAATGTGTCGTCGTCTCACCACCTAGCCGTCTCACCACCTAGCCATGTAAATGTGTCGTCGTCTCACCACCTAGCCGTCTCACCACCAAGCCATGTAAATGTGTCGTCGTCTCACCACCTAGCCGTCTCACCACCTAGCCATCTAAATGTGTTGTCGTCTCACCACCTAGCCGTCTCACCACCTAGCCATCTAAATGTGTCGTCATCTCACCACCTAGCCATGTAAATGTGTCGTCGTCTCACCACCTAGCCATGTAAATGTGTCGTCGTCTCACCACCTCGCCGTCTCACCACCTAGCCATGTAAATGTGTTGTCGTCTCACCACCTAGCCGTCTCACCACCTAGCCATCTAAATGTGTCATCGTCTAACCACCTAGCCATGTAAATGTGTCGTCGTCTCACCACCTAGCCATGTAAATGTGTCGTCGTCTCACCACCTAGCCGTCTCACCATCGAGCCATGTAAATGTGTCGTCGTCTCACCACCTAGCCGTCTCACCACCTAGCCATCTAAATGTGTCGTCGTCTCACCACCTAGTCGTCTCACCACCTAGCCATGTAAATGTGTCGTCGTCTCACCACCTAGCCATGTAAATGTGTCGCCGTCTCACCACCTAGCCATCTAAATGTGTCGTCGTCTCACCACCTAGCCATCTACTTGTGTCGTCGTCTCACCACCTAGCCATCTACTTGTAAGTCGCGCTGGATAAGAGCATCTGCTTAATGACTTAAATGTAAAATGCAGTAAAAAGTAAACTGTATATTATAATATATGCCATTTAGCAGACACTTATCCAAAGCGACTGAGTCATGTGTGCATGCATTTTCCATACGAGTGGCCCCAGCAGGAATCGAACCAACGGCCCTTTACCGTTGCAAGCGCCATGCTCGACCAACTGAGACTCACAGAACCACCTGGCTGGTGGGTCAGGGATGAGACAGACACTGTAGTGCTTTTGTAGGTTTCCCCATAACATATATAGTGCACTACTATTAAACAGTGCTTTAACCTTTGACACTGTGAACCCTGGTCTAAAGTAGTGTACTTCATAGGGCGCCATTTTGTACCTGCATAGCTGTCGGTGGACATAAAGTGCTCATCTTGTTAGATTTGTTGTTTAGGAACTTAGTCTGTTGAATATAATACGTGTTTGTTGGAGAGGAATTTAATTTAAAGCGGGGGAGGGGTGGACAACGCCAGTCCTCGAGGGCCTGATTGGTAGAACACCTCTTCTCCATCCTGAGCAAACACAGCTTATCAATCACATTGCATCCCAAACTGAAGATCATGATAAGGTGATTATTAGAGTCAGGTGTGTGAGCTGGGGCAAAACTGTCTCACCAATCAGGACCGAGGACTAGCCCTAACCTCAGTCCTCCCAGCCCTAACCTCAGTCCTCCCAGCCCTAACCTCAGTCCTCCCAGCCCTAACCTCAGTCCTCCCAGCCCTAACCTCAGTCCTCCCAGCCCTAACCTCAGTCCTCCCAGCCCTAACCTCAGTCCTCCCAGCCCTAACCTCAGTCCTCCCAGCCCTAACCTCAGTCCTCCCAGCCCTAACCTCAGTCCTCCTAACCTGGTACGTACAATTTTTTTACGAGGTCTTGGCTGATGTCAAGCAAAGAGGCACTGAGTTTGAAGGTAGGCCTTGAAATACATCCACAGGTAAACCTCCAATTGACTCAAATTATGTTAATTAGCCTATCAGAAGCTTCAAAAGTATGACATTTTCTGGAATTTTCCAAGCTGTTTATAGGCAGTGTATGTAAACTTCTGACCCACTAGAATTGTGATAGATTATTTCACTTAAAATGCAATGTGTCTGTAAACAATTGTTGGAAAAATGACTTGTGTCATGCACAAAGTAGATGTCCTAACCGACTTGCTAAAACTATAGTTTGTTAACAAGAAATTTGTGGAGTGGTTGAAAAACTAGTTTTAATGACTCCAACATCAGTGTATGTAATCTTCTGACTTCGACACCCCTACACTGGCCTCAGTACTAGTCTACAAAGCTCTCCTGACCCCTACACTACAGAGCTCCCCTGACCCCTACGCTACAGAGCTCCCCTGACCCCTACACTACAGAGCTCCCCTGACCCCTACACTACAGAGCTCCCCTGACCCCTATAATACAGAGCTCCCCTGACCCCTACACTACAGAGCTCCCCTGACCCCTACACTACAGAGCTCCCCTGACCCCTACACTACAGAGCTCCCCTGACCCCTACACTACAGAGCTCCCCTGACCCCTACACTACAGAGCTCTCCTGACCCCTACACTACAGAGCTCCCCTGACCCCTACACTACAGAGCTCCCCTGACCCCTACACTACAGAGCTCCCCTGACCCCTACACTACAGAGCTCTCCTGACCCCTACACTACTAGTCGACAGAGCTCCCCTGACCCCTACACTACTAGTCTACAGAGCTCCCCTGACCCCTACACTACAGAGCTCTCCTGACCCCTACACTACAGAGCTCCCCTGACCCCAACAATACAGAGCTCCCCTGACCCCTACACTAATAGTCTACAGAGCTCCCCTGACCCCAACACTACTAGTCTACAGAGCTCCCCTGACCCCTACACTACAGAGCTCTCCTGACCCCTACACTACAGAGCTCCCCTGACCCCTACACTACAGAGCTCTCCGGACCCCTACACTACTAGTCGACAGAGCTCCCCTGACCCCTACACTACAGAGCTCCCCCTGACCCCAACACTACTAGTCTACAGAGCTCCCCTGACCCCTACACTACAGAGCTCCCCTGACCCCTACACTACAGAGCTCCCCTGACCCCAACACTACTATTCTACAGAGCTCCCCTGACCCCTACACTACAGAGCTCCCCTGACCCCAACACTACAGAGCTCCCCTGACCCCAACACTACAGAGCTCCCCTGACCCCTACACTACAGAGCTCCCCTGACCCCTACACTACAGAGCTCCCCTGACCCCTACGCTACAGAGCTCCCCTGACCCCTATGCTACAGAGCTCCCCTGACCCCTACGCTACAGAGCTCCCCTGACCCCTACGCTACAGAGCTCCCCTGACCCCAACGCTACAGAGCTCCCCTGACCCCTACACTACAGAGCTCCCCTGACCCCTAGCGTAGGGGCCAGAGCTCCCCTGACCCCTACGCTACAGAGCTCCCCTGACCCCTACGCTACAGAGCTCCCCTGACCCCAACACTACTAGTCTACAGAGCTCCCCTGACCCCTACGCTACAGAGCTCCCCTGACCCCTACGCTACAGAGCTCTCCTGACCCCTACACTACAGAGCTCTCCTGACCCCTACGCTACAGAGCTCCCCTGACCCCTACGCTACAGAGCTCCCCTGACCCCTACGCTACAGAGCTCCCCTGACCCCTACACTACAGAGCTCCCCTGACCCCAACACTACTAGTCTACAGAGCTCCCCTGACCCCTACACTACAGAGCTCCCCTGACCCCGCTACAGAGCTCCCCTGACCCCTACGCTACAGAGCTCCCCTGACCCCTACGCTACAGAGCTCCCCTGACCCCTACGCTACAGAGCTCCCCTGACCCCTACGCTACAGAGCTCCCCTGACCCCTACGCTACAGAGCTCCCCTGACCCCTACGCTACAGAGCTCCCCTGACCCCTACACTACAGAGCTCCCCTGACCCCTACACTACAGAGCTCTCCTGACCCCTACACTACTAGCCTACAGAGCTCCCCTGACTCACTGTATACCCACAGACCACTAGACAGAGCAAGAGGTAACTACTGTACTAATTACTTGCTGCAGTTCCCAGACAGGGCCACAGTACAGAGAACCTCAAGTCAGTCTGGCTGGCATTGTCAGCTCTAGGCTGGAGGCTGCTAGAGAGGCTGCTAGAGAGGCTGCTAGAGAGGCTGTAGCTGGTCAAGGGGTTTCAGGAGCCAGACGCCGACAGATGGAAGCTCTGCATCATAGAAATAGTAAGATGTAAAGAGGTGTGTGTTTCCTGATGGAGAATAAATAAACAGCCGGACAGATGACAGAGACATGGGTGAACCAGTCACTGGCTGGCTGTATCTGTGCTGTTTCCATGGTGTTGAGGCGACTGACTACAGTGCCTGACAGACCGCTTGTTAATGATGGCGGCAAGCACACTCAGTCTGTTGGCCGGGTTCAGGGAGAGTTTACTGCCAAATAAACCACGCTGCCGCACGGAGATGGAGAGAGAGGGGAGATGAAGCAGAGAGCGAGAGAAAAGGAGAGCGAGTGGAGAGAGAGAAAAGAGAGTGCGCAGAGAGCGGAGAGCGAGAATTAAATTGAAATTGAATTGATAGGGTGGAGAGCTGTGTAATCGCTGTGCTGTGACACAATAACAGATAGTGTATGAAGACAACATGTCACCCATTGTTTAGGGAGCTCTTTGTACACTGAATCTGGTCACATGTTCTGCATTTAAAAATGGAGGCTGCCAACATGCCAGTCAAACAGAACAAATGTCTCTTCATTTGGCATCTCGTATAAATACACCTTTAATTTTCTATTTACCTCAAGTCAGAGGGGCATAGGGCTCACTGGAATATCAAGAGCCCAGGAGCTGCCCGCGAGGGGACCGGAGTTGAGCTGCCCGCGAGGGGACCGGAGTTGAGCTGCCCGCGAGGGGACCGGAGTTGAGCTGCCCGGAGTTGAGCTGCCCGCGAGAGGACCGGAGTTCAAATCAAATTGTATTGGTCAAATACACATATTTAGCAGCTGTTATTAATTAACAGTGTAGCGAAATGCTAGTGTTCCTAGCTCCAACAGTGCAGTAATATCTAACTAAATGCTTGTTCCTAGCTCCAACAGTGCAGTAGTATCTAACTAAATATGCACAAATCTAAAGTAAAAGAATGAAGTTAAGAAATGTATAAATATTAGGACGAGCAATGTCAGTGGCATTGCCCTAAATACAGTAGAATAGAATACACTATATACACATATGAGTAAAGCAGTATGTAAACATTATTAAAGTGACCAGTGATTCCATGTTTATGCACAGTGGGCATACACACACACACGTATGTGTATATATTTATATATGTGTATATATTTATATATGTGTATATTTATATATATGTGTATATTTATATATATGTGTATATTTATATATATGTGTATATTTATATATATGTGTGTGTATGTATGTATGTATGTATGTATATATGTGTGTGTGTATGTATGTATGTATGTATATACAGTGCCTTGCGAAAGTATTCGGCCCCCTTGAACTTTGCGACCTTTTGACACATTTCAGGCTTCAAACAAAGATATTGGATATTTCTAACTTCCAGTTGAAGCTCGCATCCGCTACAAGACCATGGTGCTTGCCTACGGAGCTGTGAGGGGAACGGCACCGCAGTACCTCCAGGCTCTGATCAGGCCCTACACCCAAGCAAGGGCACTGCGTTCATCCACCTCTGGCCTGCTCGCCTCCCTACCATTGAGGAAGTACAGTTCCCGCTCAGCCCAGTCAAAACTGTTCGCTGCTCTGGCCCCCCAATGGTGGAACAAACTCCCTCACGACGCCAGGACAGCGGAGTCAATCACCACCTTCCGGAGACACCTGAAACCCCACCTCTTCAAGGAATACCTAGGATAGGATAAGTAATCCTTCTCACCACCCCCCCTTAATGATTTAGATGCACTATTGTAAAGTGGCTGTTCCACTGGATGTCAGAAGGTGAATTCACCAATTTGTAAGTCGCTCTGGATAAGAGCGTCTGCTAAATGACTTAAATGTAAATGTAAATGTAATAAAACTGTATTTTTTTGTGAAGAATCAACAACAAGTGGGACACAATCATTAAGTGGTACGACATTTATTGGATATTTCTAACTTTTTTAACAAATCAAAAACTGAATAATTGGGCGTGCAAAATTATTCAGCCCCCTTAAGTTAATACTTTGTAGCGCCACCTTTTGCTGCGATTACAGCTGTAAGTCGCTTGGGGTATGTCTCTATCAGTTTTGCACATCGAGAGACTGAAATTTTTTCCCATTCCTCCTTGCAAAACAGCTCGAGCTCAGTGAGGTTGGATGGAGAGCATTTGTGAACAGCAGTTTTCAGTTCTTTCCACAGATTCTCGATTGGATTCAGGTCTGGACTTTGACTTGGCCATTCTAACACCTGGATATGTTTATTTTTAAACCATTCCATTGTAGATTTTGCTTTATGTTTTGGATCATTGTCTTGTTGGATGACAAATCTCCGTCCCAGTCTCAGGTCTTTTGCAGACTCCATCAGGTTTTCTGCCAGAATGGTCCTGTATTTGGCTCCATCCATCTTCCCATCAATTTTAACCATCCTGCCTGTCCCTGCTGAAGAAAAGCAGGCCCAAACCATGATGCTGCCACCACCATGTTTGACAGTGGAGATGGTGTGTTCAGGGTGATGAGCTGTGTTGCTTTTACGCCAAACATAACGTTTTGCATTGTTGCCAAAAAGTTCAATTTTGGTTTCATCTGACCAGAGCACCTTCTTCCACATGTTTGGTGTGTCTCCCAGGTGGCTTATGGCAAACTTTAAACAACACTTTTTATGGATATCTTTAAGAAATGGCTTTCTTCTTGCCACTCTTCCATAAAAGGCCAGATTTGTGCAACATATGACTGATTGTTGTCCTATGGACAGAGTCTCCCACCTCAGCTGTAGTTCTCTGCAGTTCATCCAGAGTGATCATGGGCCTCTTGGCTGCATCTCTGATCAGTCTTCTCCTTGTATGAGCTGAAAGTTTAGAAGGACGGCCAGGTCTTGGTAGATTTGCAGTGGTCTGATACTCCTTCCATTTCAATATTATCGCTTGCACAGTGCTCCTTGGGATGTTTAAAGCTTGGGAAATCTTTTTGTATCCAAATCCGGCTTTAAACTTCTTCACAACAGTATCTCGGACCTGCCTGGTGTGTTCCTTGTTCTTCATGATGCTCTCTGCGCTTTTAACGGACCTCTGAGACTATCACAGTGCAGGTGCATTTATACGGAGACTTGATTACACACAGGTGGATTGTATTTATCATCATTATTTTCATTCATTTCATTTAAGTCATTTAGCAGACGCTCTTATCCAGAGCGACTTACAAATTGGTGAATTCACCTTCTGACATCCAGTGGAACAGCCACTTTACAATAGTGCATCTAAATCATTAAGGGGGGGGTGGTGAGAAGGATTACTTATCCTATCCTAGGTATTCCTTGAAGAGGTGGGGTTTCAGGTGTCTCCGGAAGGTGGTGATTGACTCCGCTGTCCTGGCGTCGTGAGGGAGTTTGTTCCACCATTGGGGAGCCAGAGCAGCGAACAGTTTTGACTGGGCTGAGCGGGAACTGTACTTCCTCAATGGTAGGGAGGCGAGCAGGCCAGAGGTGGATGAACGCAGTGCCCTTGCTTGGGTGTAGGGCCTGATCAGAGCCTGGAGGTACTGCGGTGCCGTTCCCCTCACAGCTCCGTAGGCAAGCACCATGGTCTTGTAGCGGATGCGAGCTTCAACTGGAAGCCAGTGGAGAGAGCGGAGGAGCGGGGTGACGTGAGAGAACTTGGGAAGGTTGAACACCAGACGGGCTGCGGCGTTCTGGATGAGTTGTAGGGGTTTAATGGCACAGGCAGGGAGCCCAGCCAACAGCGAGTTGCAGTAATCCAGACGGGAGATGACAAGTGCCTGGATTAGGACCTGCGCCGCTTCCTGTGTGAGGCAGGGTCGTACTCTGCGGATGTTGTAGAGCATGAACCTACAGGAACGGGCCACCGCCATGATGTTGGTTGAGAACGACAGGGTGTTGTCCAGGATCACGCCAAGGTTCTTAGCGCTCTGGGAGGAGGACACAATGGAGTTGTCAACCGTGATGGCGAGATCATGGAACGGGCAGTCCTTCCCCGGGAGGAAGAGCAGCTCCGTCTTGCCGAGGTTCAGCTTGAGGTGGTGATCCGTCATCCACACTGATATGTCTGCCAGACATGCAGAGATGCGATTCGCCACCTGGTCATCAGAAGGGGGAAAGGAGAAGATTAATTGTGTGTCGTCTGCATAGCAATGATAGGAGAGACCATGTGAGGTTATGACAGAGCCAAGTGACTTGGTGTATAGCGAGAATAGGAGAGGGCCTAGAACAGAGCCCTGGGGGACACCAGTGGTGAGAGCGCGTGGCGAGGAGACAGATTCTCGCCACGCCACCTGGTAGGAGCGACCTGTCAGGTAGGACGCAATCCAAGTGTGGGCCGCGCCGGAGATGCCCAACTCGGAGAGGGTGGAGAGGAGGATCTGATGGTTCACAGTATCGAAGGCAGCCGATAGGTCTAGAAGGATGAGAGCAGAGGAGAGAGAGTTAGCTTTAGCAGTGCGGAGCGCCTCCGTGATGCAGAGAAGAGCAGTCTCAGTTGAATGACTAGTCTTGAAACCTGACTGATTTGGATCAAGAAGGTCATTCTGAGAGAGATAGCGGGAGAGCTGGCCAAGGACGGCACGTTCAAGAGTTTTGGAGAGAAAAGAAAGAAGGGATACTGGTCTGTAGTTGTTGACATCGGAGGGATCGAGTGTAGGTTTTTTCAGAAGGGGTGCAACTCTCGCTCTCTTGAAGACGGAAGGGACGTAGCCAGCGGTCAGGGATGAGTTGATGAGCGAGGTGAGGTAAGGGAGAAGGTCCCCGGAAATGGTCTGGAGAAGAGAGGAGGGGATAGGGTCGAGCGGGCAGGTTGTTGGGCGGCCGGCCGTCACAAGAAGCGAGATTTCATCTGGAGAGAGAGGGGAGAAAGAGGTCAGAGCACAGGGTAGGGCAGTGTGAGCAGAACCAGCGGTGTCGTTTGACTTAGCAAACGAGGATCGGATGTCGTCGACCTTCTTTTCAAAATGGTTGACAAAGTCATCTGCAGAGAGGGAGGAGGGGGGGAGGGGGAGGAGGATTCAGGAGGGAGGAGAAGGTGGCAAAGAGCTTCCTAGGGTTAGAGGCAGATGCTTGGAATTTAGAGTGGTAGAAAGTGGCTTTAGCAGCAGAGACAGAGGAGGAAAATGTAGAGAGGAGGGAGTGAAAGGATGCCAGGTCCGCAGGGAGGCGAGTTTTCCTCCATTTCCGCTCGGCTGCCCGGAGCTCTGTTCTGTGAGCTCGCAATGAGTCATCGAGCCACGGAGCGGGAGGGGAGGACCGAGCCGGCCTGGAGGATAGGGGACATAGAGAGTCAAAGGATGCAGAAAGGGAAGAGAGGAGGGTTGAGGAGGCAGAATCAGGAGAAAGGTTGGAGAAGGTATGAGCAGAGGGAAGAGATGATAGGATGGAAGAGGAAAGAGTAGCGGGGGAGAGAGAGCGAAGGTTGGGACGGCGCGATACCATCCGAGTAGGGGCAGTGTGGGAAGTGTTGGATGAGAGCGAGAGGGAAAAGGATACAAGGTAGTGGTCGGAGACTTGGAGGGGAGTTGCAGTGAGGTTAGTGGAAGAACAGCATCTAGTAAAGATGAGGTCGAGCGTATTGCCTGCCTTGTGAGTAGGGGGGAAGGTGAGAGGGTGAGGTCAAAAGAGGAGAGGAGTGGAAAGAAGGAGGCAGAGAGGAATGAGTCAAAGGTAGACGTGGGGAGGTTAAAGTCGCCCAGGACTGTGAGAGGTGAGCCGTCCTCAGGAAAGGAGCTTATCAAGGCATCAAGCTCATTGATGAACTCTCCGAGGGAACCTGGAGGGCGATAAATGATAAGGATGTTAAGCTTGAAAGGGCTGGTAACTGTGACAGCATGGAATTCAAATGAGGCGATAGATAGATGGGTAAGGGGAGAGAGAGAGAATGACCACTTGGGAGAGATGAGGATCCCGGTGCCACCACCCCGCTGACCAGAAGCTCTCGGGGTGTGCGAGAACACGTGGGCGGACGAAGAGAGAGCAGTAGGAGTAGCAGTGTTATCTGTGGTGATCCATGTTTCCGTCAGTGCCAGGAAGTCGAGGGACTGGAGGGAGGCATAGGCTGAGATGAACTCTGCCTTGTTGGCCGCAGATCGGCAGTTCCAGAGGCTACCGGAGACCAGGAACTCCACGTGGGTCGTGCGCGCTGGGACCACCAGATTAGGGTGGCCGCGGCCACGCGGTGTGGAGCGTTTGTATGGTCTGTGCAGAGAGGAGAGAACAGGGATAGATAGACACATAGTTAACAGGGTACAGAAGAGGCTACGCTAATGCAAAGGAGATTGGAATGACAAGTGGACTACACGTCTCGAATGTTCAGAAAGTTAAGCTTACGTAGCAAGAATCTTATTGACTAAAATGATTGAAATGATACAGTACTGCTGGAGTAGGCTAGCTGGTAGTGGCTGCGATGTTGACACTACACTAATCAAGTCGTTCCGTCGAGTGTAATAGTTTCTACAGTGCTGCTATTCGGGGCTAGCTGGCTAGCTAGCAGGTTAATTGCGTTACGTTACTTTAAAAGAACGACAATAGCTGGCTAGCTAACCTAGAAAATCGCTCTAGGCTACACAATTGTCTTAGATACAAAGACGGCTATGTAGCTAGCTAGCTACGATCAAACAAAACAAACCGTTGTACTGTAATAGTTACTACAGTGCTGCTATTCGGGGGCTAGCTGGCTAGCTACGTTAAAAGAACGACAATAGCTGGCCAGCTAACCTAGAAAATCGCTCTAGGCTACACAATTGTCTTAGATACAAAGACGGCTATGTAGCTGGCTAGCTACGATCAAACAAATCAAACCGTTGTACTGTAATGAAGTGAAATGAAAATGTGATACTACCTGTGGAGCGACGCGGAATGTTGACCGGGTAGTTGGAGTTCAATTCGGTAGAGGTTGGCTCGCTGTTGGCTAGCTAGCTAGCAGCATTTCCTACGTTAAGGACGACAAATAGCTGGCTAGCTAACCTCGGTAAATTAAGATCATTAGTCATTTAGGTCAACATTGGATCATTCAGAGATCCTCACTGAACTTCTGGAGAGAGTTTGCTGCACTGAAAGTAAAGAGGCTGAATAATTTTGCACGCCCAATTCTTGAGTTTTTTATTTGTTAAAAAAGTTTGAAATATCCAATAAATGTCGTTCCACTTCATGATTGTGTCCCACTTGTTGTTGATTCTTCACAAAAAAATACAGTTTTATATCGTTATGTTTGAAGCCTGAAATGTGGCAAAAGTTTGCAAAGTTCAAGGGGGCCGAATACTTTCGCAAGGCACTGTATATCAATTAGAAACTCGTTCCCCAAATATATATATATCAATTAGAAACTTCTTCCCCAAATTCAAAATTAAACATTTTACATTCACAGAACAATCTAACAAAGAGAAACTTTATAATTTTTGAAAGTTCTGATGTTATAGAGTTGGCAGCACAGTATGTCACAGCTTGCCACCAGCTAAGGGAGGAAACATCATGTACTATTTATATAGCCATTATTTTACTGCTTTTCTTTAAATACTTGTTACTTTTCCGTATTTTTTGAAACTGCACTGTCGGTTATATAAGCATTTCACTGTGAGGTCTACTACACCTGTTGTATTCAGCATTTCACTGTGAGGTCTACTACACCTGTTGTATTCAGCATTTCACTGTGAGGTCTACTACACCTGTTGTATTCAGCATTTCACTGTAAGGTCTACTACACCTGTTGTATTCAGCATTTCACTGTGAGGTCTACTATACCTGTTGTATTCAGCATTTCACTGTGAGGTCTACTACACCTGTTGTATTCAGCATTTCACTGTGAGGTCTACTACACCTGTTGTATTCAGCATTTCACTGTGAGGTCTACTACACCTGTTGTATTCAGCATTTCACTGTGAGGTCTACTACACCTGTTGTATTCAGCATTTCACTGTGAGGTCTACTACACCTGTTGTATTCAGCATTTCACTGTGAGGTCTACTACACCTGTTGTATTCAGCATTTCACTGTGAGGTCTACTACACCTGTTGTATTCAGCATTTCACTGTGAGGTCTACTACACCTGTTGTATTCAGCATTTCACTGTGAGGTCTACTACACCTGTTGTATTCAGCATTTCACTGTGAGGTCTACTACACCTGTTGTATTCAGCATTTCACTGTGAGGTCTACTACACCTGTTGTATTCAGCATTTCTGGTTGTATTCAGCGCATGTGACTAATAATATTTGATTTGATGAGGTTCTCCCATTCTTCTCTGCAGATCCTCTCAAGCTCTATAGAATAAGGCAACTTACCGTAACAAAATGTGGAAAAAGTGGAGCGGTCTCCTAAGGCAGACGTATCTAGATAGAGTCTGTTGTCATTACGTTATACCTGCTGCTGTAACGTCTCACTCTCTCTCCGTGACCAATGGCCCACTCGCATTGGCACACATACTCAGGTGGTGCCAGATTTGTAAGTGATTGATACATTTTTTTTAAGTGTGCCTAAATGAATTACATGAACCAAAATGTAACTAAATTTACATGACTTTCACAGGCCTGGAACACAACATTTTCTAATTACATGAGTTTTTCAGTATTTTTGTACAAACCCGTATTTACAGAGTATTTATAAAGCTGAATGTTAAAAGGATGCTATAATAGGATCCCTATTCCCTTAATAGTGCACTACCTTTGACCAGGTTCCCCATTGAAACATTCCGGTCCTTACCTGCAGTTTGTCCTTGGGAACATTGAGCCAGTGGTTAAACGCCTGAGAGAGTTTAGTCCGTACTTGTTTTCCTGAAAAAGTCCAAAAGGAAAAGTTTGTTTAATAAAAAAAAGACAGAGTATGGAGTACTATGGACAAACAAAGACCACTGCCATGCTTGCATCCCAAATGGAGCCCTATTCTCCAATAGTGCTCAAAAGTAGTGTGCTACATAAGGAATAGGGGGGCATTTGTGACAGACATGTTTCAAAGCTCAACAGGAAGCTAAAAAAGTATTTCCCCACTTCTTTACTTTGAACAACCAGGACTGTATCCCAAATGGCACTCTATGCCCTGTATTAGGGCACTACTATACCGTATATAAAACATGGACCTGGTCAAAAGTAGTGCACTATATGGGGAATACTATTTTGGGACACATTCCAGAAAACATCCCATTGAATCTGGAGTATGATAACAGCCTTCTACAGTAAAAACCAGGTTTACTAGAAGATGAAAAACCCTTCTATAAACCCGAATGGGTTTACTAGGAAAGATGAAAGGCATTTCTACAGTTATTTTGTCAGCTTTGTTTAGGAGAGAAGGTTCTGGATGAGGTGTGAATACTACTGAATAATAATAATAATAAATGAATAATGAATGAATAATACTAATGAATTGACACTCCTCGACCACTTATCGTTTTAAGGGTCACGGATGAGAGAGGACGGAGGAGATGAGACTTTTGCCCAATTGAGAATTTCCCCCATGTACTTCCTATCCATATAGTAACACATCACTGGAGCTGAGCTCCCTGCCATCCAGGACCTGCACACACCTGGTATAGAACAACACCCAACATTTTTTAATTGCCAGCGTAAACATGAAGGGGAGAGAGGACATCCCTGTCTTGTGCCCTTTTCTTAAGCAATTTTATCTGATAATGTATTATTTGCATATATTTTTGCTTTAGGACATTTATATAATATTTATTACATGTATTATTTCAGCTGTAAAGTTGCAAGCATCCAAAGTTTTGAATGTAAAAAGGACATTCAAGTCTGTCAAAAGCCTGTTCAGCATCAACAGACACTACTGATACTTACAAAAACAAGATAAAAATGTGTGTATTTTTAATAAACCCCGTTTGACTGATATGTATCAAGTCTGGTAAAAAGGTATTTCTTTAAACTTAAAGGGTCTAAAATCAGCAGGGGACACACTTCAGATTTTCCTGGTTTTAATATAACTGAAATAACCGTTTAAATATATGGCACTAGGAAGTACTGAATTAAGTGACATGTCATTTGTGTAAATAGGCGCGGCACTAAGTCCCAAAACCTTCAATAGATTTCTATTTGAAAGCCATCCATTTCTGGTTCTTTTCTCCGTGTGAATATTTTAACAGTGCCTAATATTTATTTTGGGGTGATCTGTGTTTAGTAATGATGTTTTGTCAGTCGTGTTGGTCTAAGAAGACTGTAGGTTCAGTTCAACTGTTTAATTGTATAGAAAGAGCTTTTCAAAATTGTCATTAGTTACTTTGTTTCAAATGAATGTATTTGTAGTATTCTGAGTTTGGCCTCCCGGGTGGCGCAGTGGTTAAGGGCGCTGTACTGCAGCGCCATCTGTGCCATCAGAGACTCAGGGTTCGCGCCCAGGCTCTGTCGTAACCGGCCGCGACCGGGAGGTCCGTGGGGCGACGCACAATTGGCCTAGCGTCGTCTGGGTTAGGGCTTGGTCGGTAGGGATGTCCTTGTCTCATCGCGCACCAGAGACTCCTGTGGCGGGACGGGCGCAGTGCGCGCTAACCAAGGTTGCCAGGTACACGGTGTTTCCTCCGGCACATTGGTGCGGCTGGCTTCCGGGTTGGATGCGCGCTGTGTTAAGAAGCAGTGCGGCTGGTTGGGTTGTGTATCGGAGGACGGATGACTTTCAACCTTCGTCTCTCCCGAGCCCGTGCGGGAGTTGTAGCGATGAGACAAGATAGTAGCTACTACAACAATTGGATACCACGAAATTGGGAAGAAAAGGGGGGTAAATTTTTTTTTTACAAATAAAGCATTCTGAGTTTAACCTGTAGTTGTTGGCGCTCTTCTAAAAGTGAAATATTCCTGCTGAAGTTCAGACATTTTAATTAAATTCTAAAAAATAGTGATTCATTTCTAACTCCGATTTAATTTGAGATTATCATTCTCCTAATGAACACCTTAAAAGCATCCCAAATTATACCAGGGGTCAGTTTCTCTGTCCTCTAAGCCTACATTTGTTTAAAGGTAAAAAATAAATAAAAATACCTTTACAGTCTTGACGGACGTGGTTCATTCTTTATATTCGGTGTATTTTCTGTTGTAATTAAGCATGATACCGGGACCTCAACTGTGGGACCTTAAATAGACAGGCCTTTCCAAATAATGTACAATCAATTGAATTTACCAATGGTGGACTCCAAATCAAGTTGTAGAAACACCTCAAGGATGATCAATGGAAACAGGATGCACCTGAGTTCAGCTTCGAGTCTCATAGCAAAGGGTCTGAATACTTATGTAAATAAGTTATGTATTTATTTTATACATTTGCAAAACATAAAAAAAAAAAAAATACTTTCACTTTGTGTAGATTGATTACATTTTTTCCCCTTCTTCAATTAATTGAATCAGGCTGTAACGTAACAAAATGTAGACAAAGTCAAAAGGTCGGAATACTTTCCTAAGGCACTGTGACTACAGTAAAGTACACACACTAAAGCACATGTCAAACTCATGCCATGGAGGGCCGAGTGTCTGCAGGTTCGCTCCTCCCTTGTACTTGATTGGTGAATTAACGTCACATAATTAGTAAGGAACTCTCCTCACCTGGTTGTTTAGGTCTTAATTGAGAGGACAAACCAAAATAACAGCAGACACTAGGTCCTCCATGGAATGAGTTCGATGATACTGCACTAAAAAGGGTAAAAAATGTGTTGAGCAAAACAGTGTTTTTTTTTTTTAGACAACTGAAAAGTTGAAGGAGTACTGAAGGATTTGGTCTGATGGGATGACGTTATCGGCATCCACCGTTGTTTGAGAAAACAATAGAGAACTTAAAAAGGAAAGTGCCTTTTTTGTTCAGTAAATCAGGTGTTAAATGAGGTGAAAAAAGGAGACAGCCGTTTTAAGGCAGATGGTCCCGTTGATCACTACCTCAAGGGGCTGTGTCCAACAGCTTGATGTTCTGCTCCCTGGTCCATTACAGGATGACGTCACCTCCAGAAAACGCCTATTTCTTTAGGGCTCCTGATTCAAAAGGAGGATCTATAGGACTAAGATAACTACTGGAGCTGAAAGACGAGGAATACAAAACGTCTCATACAGGCTGTGTGAGTTTAATGAAAACCACACAGCCAAGGACCACCAGCTGTTTCCGACATGTTGGTATCATGGCTGTAGGGCCTTCCTTACCTGACAGCTGCAAAGTGTGTGTGTGTACCTGACAGCTACACAGTACGTACACGTGTATGTGTGTGTGCATATATGTACCTGGCAGCTACACTGTGTGTGTGTGTGTGTATGTATATATGTACCTGGCAGCTACACTGTGTGTGTGTGTGTATATATGTATGTGTGTGTGTGGTGTATATGTGTGTACCTGGCAGCTGTAGCAGGTACTTGTAGGGTTCCAGCAGAATCCTCTCGGGCCCTGTTGGATCCATGTCTCCATCCATCACTTACGGTTTCCACCAATCAATGAACCTGCAGGAGTAGAGAAAGAAAGAGAACTAACAAAAATAAACAATAAAATATATATTTTTTTAAAGCGACAAAGAAAACTAATTTCAAAAGTACTCTGTGGTAAATGTCCCCCTATTCCGTGCACTACCTTTGTCCCTGCTCAAAACGTGTGCACTACTTAGGGCATGAGAATGTGTGCACTACTTGAGTTCCTAAAACCTCTCAGACCAGCATGTTCACTTATAAATCTGGGGACACCCTAGGTCCTACTGCATGCCTGTGGTGTAGGATGGGAAATCTGAAACCACTCGAAGGTGGGACGTCCCTCCTACCATTTGATTCGCTCTACAGACTGTCCAGCAACTCCTTTCTGAACGTCACAGCCACTGACAAGCCTGCAGTCAGTACATTAAGTAGAGCAGCAGGAGGGACTGGTTGTCACTCCAGCACATTCAGATATCGATTTATAGCCAACTTGATCAAAGTAAATCTAAAATAATTCTGAGATTTTAAACAAAAAAGAAACACTGTCAGACAGACACGATTAATATGAGATAAAGTCAGTTCATGAAGACAAGCTAGGACTGTGATGTGCTGGAGGCAAAACATTTAGTGGCCCCCTCTTGATGCCAGGGAACATTTGAAGTTTTAAAGTAAATTTCCTATTCTACCCATTTTGCCATGGGGCAGGTATATTTTTTCTGCAGTTTTCCAGCTAATGTCCTGCAATCTTCATATTATTTTAGATGGGGTGGAGATTACTTTTGGTGCAATTTTCACATGTACAGTGCATTCATACCCCTTGACTTATTCTTTAATAGTTGTCACAGCCTAATTGCAAAAATAATTTAAATATATTTCTCACCCAATACCCTGTAAATGACAAAATTAGAAACATCTACATTTTCACAAGTACTCACACCTCTTTGCTATGACACTCCAAATTGAGCTCCGGTGCATCCAATTTAAATTTGATCATCCTTGAGATGTCACTACAACTTGGAGTCCACCTGTGGCCAATTCAATTGCTTAGGCATTAAAGAAACACACCTGTCTATATATAAAAAAATAATTTAAAAAAAGGTCACACTGTTGACATGTCAGAGAGACTGAGGGAGTACAGGGCTTAGTATGTGTCTCTCTCTCTCTAAAAATAGATTTTGGCTTGGAAAAGTGTAATATTTTCAGAAGGAGTTGGGTAATTGGTTAAGAGCGGAGGACTGGAGGGAAAAGAGAGGTTGAAAAGACTAAGGGAGGCAGAGGATGGGTTTTAATCTGTTGAAGCTGGAAATAACAAGGGACAGGGTCTGTCGAGGAAGATGAATTTCAAGCAGAGACAGGCGATACTGTATCAGTTGACAAGTCAAGTAGAAAAGGTTCTTGTACAATGTTGGCAGAAATGGCATTCAACACAGTGCTACATTATTACATTAGCAACTGTTCTACAATACCCTGATGATTGATCCCACGCATTTAATTATAATTCTTTATTTTATCCGGCAAGTAAATTAGGAAACAAATAATATTTACAATGATGGCAAGAGGCCTCGTGGAGCTGGGGGCTGGGATTAAAAGGAAAGTATGCACTGTGGGAACACCTGCTCTGTCCATGACAGACGGACCAGCTGAAAGCAGGGATCCCTTATTGGATGTCACTTGTTAAATCCACTTCAAAATCAATGTAGGCGGAGAGACCGGTTTAAAGAAGGATTTTTAAGCCTTGAGACAAGTGAGTCATGGATTGTGTGCCATTCAGAAGGTTGAATGGGCAACAAAAAAAATATTTCAGTGCCTTTGAACGAGGTATGGTAGTAGGTGCCAGGCGCACCGGTTTGAGTGCATCAAGAACTACAATGTTGCTATGTTTTTCACCCGCAACAGTTTCCCCGTGTGTATCATGATCCACCACCCAAAGTACATCCAGCCAACTTGACACAACTGTGGAATGCATTGTAGTCAACATGGGCCGGCAACCCTGTGGAACGCTCTCGACACGTTGAGTCCAAGCCCCAATGAATTGAGGCAGTTCTGAGGGCAACAGTGGGTTCAACACAATATTAGGAAAGTGTTCCTAAAGTTTGTACATTGTATGTAGCCTTAGAAATAAGGTTAATGAAATCAGAGGCTTACTTACATCAGATAACATTCATATATTGACCATCTCTGAGACTCACATACTACTGTATCATCAAAGGAAGTAACAATGCAAGAGAAGAGACAGGAATTCCTATGATGGAGGTGTTACTCTTTATGTTCAGAGCCATATTCCTGTAGTGTTTCAGGGGTGAAAGATGTGAAATCACAATGAATTAACAATCAAAAAAAGTGTTGAACATAAGATAGTGGGCATTACAAGTGTTATCAGTTCAGAATGTTGTCCTTAAAACGTTTGAAAATATGCCACGTACATTTGAAACATGCCAAAGTTACTGAAAAAAGGTTATGACAGAGTGAATAACAAAATTAAAATGAGGGCCCGCCGGCTAGTGAAATTATGGCACAGATTTTAGACATGGACGAGAAAGAATTGTGGTTTCCAAAATCCTTTTAGTTCCAGCCCTGGGTATGGGGGAGTTAGTATTTCAAAGTCTTTTGTGTTGAGGAAGGACCTCTGTCCTGGAGGTGACTGTAGTGGAGGTGCTGTAGTGGTGTGGGTCGAGGTCAAGGGCCGTGGGCATGTGCCCTTCTTGCCGAGTCAGTATATGTTCATGATTACTATGAGTTTAGATAGCGGACTCGTCCAACTTACCAATATAAACATTGTTAGCTGACATGGCTGATTGAGTGACTGAATTCAACAGTATTTACACAACAGTCACTTTTTGACAGTATCCCTTTCGATCTAAACAAACAAACGTTCCATAAACGTTCCATAAACGTTCCATAAACGTTTGACCTGGAAGTTATATTTGGAAGGAAGGTGTGAGAAAGTTACGTTTTTGCCAAAACATTCAGGAGATAAAACCCATTACCCCACCATACCATAACCCACCATACCATACCCCACACCATACCCCACCATACCCCACCATACCATGACATCTGGAAAAGACAAATCGTTGAATTTGATATAATAGGAAAGCTTACAAACAGTGTTGTCAAACTATGCTAAATGGAGGGTCGTGGCATGTCAGAGTAAAAAGTAAAATAAAAAAACACAAATATAAAAACGCAACATGTTAAGAGCTGAAATAAAATAAAAAACAGAACATTTCTCAATTTTTATGCACAAATTTGTTTACATCCCTGTTAAGTGAGCATTTCTCATTTGCCAAGATAATTCATCCACCTGACAGGTGTGTAATATCAAGAAGCTGTTTAAACAGCATGATCATTACACAGGTGCACTTTGTGCTGGTGACAATAAAAGGCCATTAAAATGTGTCACACATCACAATGCTACAGATGTCTAATGTTTTCAGGTAGCGTGCAATTGGCATAAATGTTGCCAGAGAATTGAATGCTAATTTCTCTACCATCAGCCACCAACATGGTTTTAGAGAATTTGGCAGTACGTCTAACCGGCCTCACAATCGCAGACCACACGTATGGAGACGTGTGGGTGAGCGGTTTGCTGATGTCAACGTTGTGAACAGAGTGCCCCATGGTGGTGGTGGGGTTATGGTATGGGCAGGCGTAAGCTACGTTCAATGAACACTATTGCATTTTATCGATGGCAATTTGAATGCACAGAGATACCATGACGAGATCCTGAGGCCCATTGTCATGCCATTCCTCCGCCGCCATCACCTCCTGTTTCAGCATGATAATGCACGTCCCCATGTCGCAAGGATCTGTACACGATTCCTGGAAGCTGAAAATGTCCCAGTTCTTCCATGGCCTGCATACTCACCAGACATGTCACCCACTGAGCATGTTTGGGATGCTCTGGATCAATGTGTATGACAGCATGTTCCAGTTCCCGCCAATATCCAGCAACTTGACAGAGACATTGAAGAGGAACAACATTCCACAGGCCACAATCAACAGCCTTATGGTGGTGAAACCAGACACGGACTGGTTCTGATCCAGTACCGTTTTGTATTTTACATCTGTGAACAGATGCATATCTCTATTCCCATTCATGTGAAAGACAGATTTGGGCCTAATGGATTTCAACTGACTGATTTCCTTATATGAACTGTAACTCAGTAAAGTCTTTGAATTGTTTGCGTTCATACTTTTGTTCATTTTTTAAATGTTTTAATTTTATTTTACCTTTATTTAACTAGGCAAGTCAGTTAAGAACAAATTCTTATTTTCAATGACGGCCTAGGAACAGTGGGTTAACTGCTTGTCCAGGGGCAGAACGACAGATTTGTACCTTGCAAGTTTAAATCCCCGAGCTGACAACCAACCTTACTAGTCCAACGCTCTAAACACTAGGCTACCCTGCCGCCCCACATTGAATGACACTAACTGGATTGTTAGATTTCAGAGTAGCGTTTGAGGTTATTGATCATATATTGTTATTGAAAAAAAATGAACTTGTTATGGATTTACATCACATGGTGGGAGAGTTACTTAGTTAGTCCAATAGAACAGAGTATTCATCATCAGCTACAGTACCAGGCAAAAGTTCAGACACTCCTACTTTTCTTTACTTTTCTTTAATTTTACTATTTTCTACATTGTAGAATAATAGTGAAGACATAAAATCTATGAAATAACACATATGAAATCCATGTAGTTCAACAAATCAAAATCTATTTTATATTTGAGATTCTTCAAAGTAACCACCCTTTGCCTTGATGTCAGCTTTGCACACTCTTGGCATTATCTCAACCAGCTTCACCTGGAATGCTTTTCCAATAGTCTAGAAGGAGTTCTCACATTATGCTGAGCACTTGTTGGCTGCTTTTCCTTCACTCTGCGATCCAACTCATCCCAAACCATCTCAATTGGGTTGAGGTCGGGTGATTGTGGAGGCCAGGTTATCTGATGCAACACTCCATCACTCTCCTTTTTGGTCAAATAGCCCTTACACAGCCTGGAGGTGTGTTGGGTCATTATCCTGTTGAAAAACAAATGATATTCCCACTAAGCCAAAACCAGATGGGATAACGTATCACTGAAGAATGCTGTGGTAGCCATGCTGGTTAAGTATGCACTGAGTTCAAAATAAATCACTGACAGTGTCACCAGCAAAGCACCCCCACACCAACACACCTCCTCCTCCATGCTTCACGGTCGGAACCACACATGCGGAGATCATCTGTTCACCTACTTTTCGTCTCACAAAGACATGGCGGTTGGAAGCAAAAATCTCAAATTTGGACTCAGACCAAAGGACAGGATTTCCACAGGTCTAATGTCCACTGCTCATGTTTCTTGACCCAAGCAAGTCTCTTCTTCTTATTGGTGTCCTTTAGTAATGGTTTCTTTGCAGCAATTTGACCATGAAGGCCTGATTCAGGCAGTCTCATCTTAATAGTTTGATGTTGAAATGAGTCTGCTACTTGAAGTCTTTATTACTTTAGTTCATTCAGTAAATATTTTTCTTTGCTCTTTCTTGAATTGCATTGTTGGTTAAGGGCTTGTAAGTAAGCATTTCATGGTAAGGTGTACACCTGTTGTATTCGGTGAATGTGACAAATAAAATTTGCTATGAAGCATTTATTTGGGATACAATTTCTGATGCTGGTAACTCTATTGAACTCTAATGAATCCTCTTTAGCAGAGGTAACTCTGGGTCTTCCTTTCCTGTGGTGGTTCTCATGAAAGCCAGTTTCATCATAGTGCTTGATGGTTTTTGCGACTGCACTTGAAGAAACTTTCAAAGTTCTTTAAACTTTCCGTATTGACTGACCTTCATGTCTTAAAGTAATGATGGACTGTCGTTTCTCTTTGCTTGTTTGAGCTGTTCTTGCCATAATATGGACTTGGTATTTTACCAAATACAACTGATTGGCTCAAATGAATTATGAAGGAAAGAAATTCCACAAATCAACAAGGAACACCTCTTAATTGAAAAGCATTCCAGGTGACTACCTCATGATGCTGGTTGAGAGAATGCCAGAGAGTGTGCAAAGCAGTCATCAAGGCAACGGGTGGATACTTTGAAGAAACTGAAATATAAAACATATTTGGATGTTTAACACTTTTTTGGTTACTACATGATTCCATATGTGTTATTTCATAGTATTGATGTCTTCACTATTATTCCACAATGTAGAAAATATTTTAAAAATTAAGAAAAACCCCCGGAATGAGTAGGTGTCCAAATTCTTGACTGGTACTGTATGTACAGTGCGGTATCCCTCAGGGCAGTTGCTTTGGGACGTTACTCTTCTCCATTCTCACAAAACTATTTTTGCCACTTGTCTTAGTTTAGCTTCTTCTATGTTTGCTGATGATTGTACACTCTACACATCAGCACCTACAGCCAGTGAGCTCACAGACTCTTGGCAAGGAGTTACAGTGTCAGAAAGGATACCAATAAATTGGTCTTAAATACATCTAAAATCAAAAGCATTGTATTTGGTTCAAAGCATTCCTCACAGACCTACACCTCAACAGGAGGTGTGTATAAAGGGTGTGGCCGTTGAACACGTTGAAGTCGCCGAACTCCTAGGAGGAACATTGGATGGTCAGTTATCATGGTCAAGTTATATTGACTTGTTGTGAATATGGGGGAGAGGTACAGTATGTCTGTTATGAAAACAAGTCCGATCTTCATTGCTGTCTGTGCATCAAAGAAAGACCTAGCAAAGCTGCAGCTGGCTCAAAACAGAGCAGCACGCCTTGCACTTAACTACACACACACACACACACACACACACACACACACAACCTTTCACGATTAAGAGAAGTAGTCCATTTCTGTTCAGTCTTTTAAAGAAAAGTGTGTGTGTTGAAAAGGCCTAACCACTTGTAAACTATATTTGCAGTCACATCATCATGGAATGATCTGTTACCAGAGGTTACTCAGTTATGTATAGAGTCATGTCATCATGGAATGATCTGTTACCAGAGGTTACTCAGTTATGTATAGAATCATGTCATAGTGGATCTGCCACTCTGCCAAAAAAGAATGTTTAGACTTAATAACATATTGTATCACAGCACCTCTCCCCTCTAAAGATCTCATTTAACAATATGAATAGTATCTTGTCTCTCCAATATATAACTCTGAAATCAAAATAATTATATTGTGTTGTTCTTGTCTATAACTGTCATGTATGTGTATGTATTATGTAGACCCCAGGGAAGAGAAGCTGCTGTATGTGCAGTATCTAATGGGGATCCTAATAAACTAAACTGCAGCGTGAACAGTAAGAAAGTGCTCGTGACTGTGGTTGAGCAACTGCTCTCTCCTTGAGTGATAGGGGGCGGGGCTTGGTGTGGTTAGCAGCATGCAGCAGGAAGGAGAGGGAGAGAGAGGATTTCAACTAGCAAACGGAGCAAACTATAAAGAAAACAGACATCCAGCAAACCAAAACATTAAAATACAGTTATGTAAAAAGCCAAACCGGTCCGTGCTTCAGTACCACCCATCCCTAGCGGGAACACTAGCCCCCTTTATCCTTTATGAATGGGTTGACACTGGAAGGCCTTACTGTTTTATGTAACTAGCTAGATAACATTTATTTCACTTCAATTCAAACTAAATCTTATCCTCTGCTTCTTTCCATTTGAAGTTACAATGCTCGTGGAGATTGTGTCCTTTTCTGCCTTGTTGTTTAAACCAAAAGATAAGGTAGCTATACAACTAACCCACTTTTATCTGTACTTTAGCTTTAGCTAGCTAGGTATACAACTAACCCCCTTTTATATGTACTTTAGCTAGCTAGGTATACAACTAACCCCCTTTTATCTGTACTTTAGCTTTAGCTAGCTAGGTATACAACTAACCCCCTTTTATATGTACTTTAGCTAGCTAGGTATACAACTAACCCCCTTTTATCTGTACTTTAGCTTTAGCTAGCTAGGTATACAACTAACCCCCTTTCATCTATACTTTAGCTAGCTAGGTATACAACTAACCCCCTTTCATCTATACTTTAGCTAGCTAGGTATACAACTAACCCCCTTTTATCTGTACTTTAGCTAGCTAGGTATACAACTAACCCCCTTTTATCTGTACTTTAGCTAGCTAGGTATACAACTAAACCCCTTTTATCTGTACTTTAGCTTTAGCTAGCTAGGTATACAACTAAACCCCTTTTATCTATACTTTAGCTAGCTAGGTATACAACTAACCCCCTTTTATCTGTACTTTAGCTAGCTAGGTATACAACTAACCCCCTTTTATCTGTACTTTAGCTAGCTAACTTTAGTTTGCTACCATTAGCTAGCTAATGTAAACAAAATTCACCAGCAGGTGCCTGGGTCGTCATTTATAACCGTTGCGTACATTTCACACTAAAGTCCAGCATGCACTATTTCTGAAAATTCTGTACACAAACAAAAATATTGACATTTATAAACGTGGTGCACACCATACATACACACTTTCCCGTTACGAATTAGACTGGAAGTAAAACTGAGAGCGAATGAACGGGCATTAAAACTCCACCTGCAAAATGACCTCCATACACCTTTTATGGTGCCAATAACCCACTTTGTGTTGCTGAATAACGTGACTATTGGCATTAGGCTAGGACAGTCTCTAAAAGAAAGTGCAAAGGCAACTTATCACATTGCCGTTAGAGGTGTGGGCAGAAAGTGTGGATATTTTGCAGTGATCTTTCCCCCCCAAACTTAAACAAATTGTCTGCTCATTCTGAACATTTGAGTGTATATTCAGAACTATTTAAAAAGTAGGGTAATTTGTACAGACCACACTACTATGCAAAATACATATTGTTGTTTAATATTCTTCTCATCAACAGAGTGTGTTTCGATATCCTGCTTTGCTATAGGCTCAAAGATGAAATAGGCACGGAAGTCACAGCAATACTGTAGACTACTCATATAGAGTACTCATATAGACTACTCATATATACTACTCAGACTACTCATATAGACTACTCATATATACTACTCATAGAGACTACTCATAGAGACTACTCATAGAGACTACTCATATTTGACGTAAGCTACGGGTCCATTTATTGTAAACATTCTGCCACACATCTTTTGCAGCAATTTATGATGTTTTTTTAATTTTAATTTTACCTTTATTTAACCAGGCAAGTCAGTTAAGAACAAATTCTTATTTTCAATGACGGCCTGGGAACAGTGGGTTAACTGACTGTTCAGGGGCAGAACGACAGATTTGTACCTTGTCAGCTCAGGGGTTTGAACTCGCAACCTTCCGGTTACTAGTCCAACGCTCTAACCACTCTAACCACTAGGCTACCCTGTATCTGGTAAAGGACTGTCCTGGTAAAGGACTGTCAGTTTCTGAAAGAGAGAGAACCATGACATGAACCATGACAAAATGGTTGTGGACCTGTCAGCAATAAGTTTGAATTCAAACATTTTTATATAATGGACTGCTCACCAATTCTGAAATAATGTCTAGGGCAGGCTACCAAAATATAATCATACATAGTAGGGCTGGGAATGACCAGGGACCTCACCACACTGAGGGGCCTCGCCATATCGTCACCATAGAGGGATCTCATCATACCATATTATCACCATACTGAGGGACCTCACCATACCATATTATCACTATACCATATCATCACCATACTGAGAGACCTCACCATACCATATTATCACTATACCATATTATCACCATACCATATTATCACCATACTGAGGGACCTCACCATACCATATTATCACCATACCATATTATCACCATACTGAGGGACCAAAAATAATGTATATTGCTGCATAAATGATGTAATATGCCAGGGATATATTTATTCTGTAGCTAAGAAAGCTAAGTGTATGTTGTGTAGTAAGCTGTTAGTAGCCCATGTGCCTCACCCTAATAATTTGGTCCCTTTCCCCCCCTCATAGTTTCACCTACTGTTCTGACTTGGTGGTGCACATGTAGCCTATAGCCTGTTTTAGAGAAATTATATCATTGAATATTGTAAGAGCTTTCACTGTCTGTTTTTTTGTCCCCTTTATGTATCCTATGGTTCTGACTTGGTGTACAGGAAGAACACTGTAAGAATGGCCCATGTTCTGAATTCTGTCGCTGTACATTTCAGGTGCTGAACAAATAGTTATATTGACTACGTCCATCTTAGCTCGTTTATTAATGTCTTCATTTAAATGACCCATTGCCTCTTATCGTTCCTTTATGCCATAGTTTGTACATCTCAGTTGTCATTAGAAACCACATTTGTTTAAGCAAACCAGCCATATCAGCTATGTTTTGTTTTTTAAGGCAGTAAATTAAACTGAAGGAACTGTTTTGCTGCCAAATAAGGCTGCGCTGATAGCCAGGTATAGCAGTGGTAAGGCGTATGGACTCTGCGGTTGGGACAGCTTTATGTAGGTCCTAACAGTTTGTAGGCACCGCTTGTCACTGGTATAGTGCAATGAATGTATTGTTTAGTGTTATAGCTTTCCTGGCATGCATTAAAAAAAGGTTTGCCCCAAGATTTAGATGCTAAAATTGCAGTTGCATACCTGTCAAACGGATGGATTATCTTGGCAAAAGGAGAAATGCTCATTAACAGGGATGTAAACAAATTTGGCCACAAAATGAGAGAAATAAGCTTTTTGTGGGTGTGAAAACTTCTGTGATCTTTCGTTTCAGCTCATGAAATATGGGACCAACACTTTACATGTTGCGTTTACATTTTTGTTCAGTATAATAAAATAAATGTTCTATTCTAATTCTGTGAAACTGACCTCATCATTGTGGTTTCACGGTTGTTGAGAAACCAACTGCAAAACGATCACGAATACAACCTAATATATATTATATATTTATTTCTATGAGCGAGCATGAGAATGATGGTGCTGCTTATAACGTTTGTGCTCCAACTGGACAGCCAGCCCACAAGCCACTAGCTAACAAAACAAAAAGGAGAAAAAAAATAAAGTCACGAACAACAATTGAACAGTTTCAGCTAAGTTGTTAGTCTTTCTTTTGTTCTGTTGTCTAGTCATATTTCAAAGAAAACAACATGTTGTAGTTGGTAAACAAATAGCTCCACCCACCTTGTCAGCCGGTATCCGGAAACGTCCCCACTTCCGCTTTCAGACCCTTTTCTTAGCTAGCCAATATGCTAACAATAGCGCCTAGGTCAACAAGCTTTTTTTCTCTCCAGATAATTTATTTAAAACATCCCCCCCAAAAATATTACGTTCATAATTGATCACTATGAATTTACGATTAGACGCCAAGTAACTATACAATCAAATATTGGTCATAGTTCTCCAAACCACACCATGATGGTGATACACTGAGCCACAGCAATAAGACGAGGAACCAAGATGATTTGGTCGAGAAAAAAATAATGTTCATCTGCTCCCACTGCCAGCTATATACGCCATGGCTCCTTCACAGAGCAAGCGCAGGAGTAGGTGGGGCACTCAAACAAACCATTTTCCAGGACGCCTCTAATCACGCTGGGAACTTTGGTTGTTGTAGTTTTTACATAGTTTATTGTCTCGTCTTTCTCCAGTCTATGGGAACGTGTAAATAAATCCTCGACGACTACATCTCCACGCCTACCATTTGCCTTTGCTGTTTCCATGCCGTCATTGAAATATATCGGGGAAACCATTTTTAATCTGAAAACCAGCCAATCATTACAAGCCAAAGGGGCGGTAAACTCCGAGGTGTTGTCCAATGAGCGAAAGTATTGATGTCCGTGGGTGGTGTTGTGTATCTGTCAGTCAGTTTCAGAAGCGGAGAGAGAGGATCATAGAGGAAAAAGCTCTCTGGCTACGACTTTTGTCGAATTCACATACCAACATCTAAACCGAACCGGGGTCAGTGGACAAACGCTAAAAAATAAATAAAAACAACTGGAAAATTGTAGGATTAAATGATTTTATGGATTAATTTGAACCTTTTCTTTCGTCGAAAGAAAACATTCTCAACTTGACTTCATAGGTAAGGGATCGTGCTTTTTGCATGCCTTAGGACGGGGTGAAAAAAATATTACCGACTTGGACTACATTGAATTTCGATGCCTGGAAAAAAAAACGGATTGTAATGTGATCAAATTTAATCTAGGGGGGATGAATGAAACATCAATCGTGAACATGGAATCGTAACTCTTAAATGCACACGTTAAATCTAACATTTAATCGGTGAATCGTTTTATTTTATGAATAGTGTAACACCTAGGCTTTACCTATTTCCTCGTTTAAAAAATGACATACTTTATTTATTGTGTTGGAACAATGCGACTTGCCAACGTCATTCATTGTAACCTGCCGTGTTGTCGACTTGTTTCATAATGGTACTGAGAGGATCACTTTCTACTGGGCCAGCGACCCACTGTTGTGGTGGAATTTTTTTAAACACGACGATTCACTTTCTAATGGTGTGTGGCTGCCTGGTAGGCATCGAATAGCTTTCGTTAACTGATTGGGAGAAAATGCTGCCTTGTTGGAGTCAGAGCTAGTCCTCCTTACGTAAGACTATGCCTACATCAGTAAACATTACCCCTCGCTTTTTGCATCGACTTCCAATACAGTAACGTTCGCTTCGTTTTTTATGGAGTTTCACAAGTCAATTGCGAATCTGAACTCGGCTACATTTTCTTTTGTTGCTTTGATTTTTTTTTAAGGCCAGCAACAATGTTGCAATTGAGTCAGAACTCGCTCCTTCTAGTGGCCGTAGTAGTTGTTCTGCTGCAGCTTGACACATTTCGATGTTCCCCCTCGTCGAAATTATTTCGTCCTTTTATTTGTTGCCTGATAATCCCCGGTAAACACTTATTTTGAGTCGGGGGAAATGACTGGACCAGCGGAGTTGTCTGGGGGTGACATTGTAGCCACCGAGATCGGCAACTCGTCGAGAGCTATTTTGGCTTTACGTTATAACCTCAAAGTGAAATGTGTCACGCCTCCTGAACAAGGATGTAATTCTTGGCGATTATTATTTGTTTAGAATTCAGTGTTTTGAAACGACTTTATTGGGCTCGATCTTGTTGCCAAGTGTTTTGTCAATTTTGCTTCTTTGTCAGAGAGGCACACTTGGATGTACTCGACCGTCAGCAAATTTGTAGAACAACTGCTTCGCTGCTCGTATAGACGAGCCCGGGGTGAATCAATCTGTTTTCAATCGTCCTGCAGCAGTCTTACTTTCAATAACTTTGCATTGTTTTGCACTCATAGAATTAACGTTGTAATGACAAGTGCTAGTTCTTGGTTAGGGTTGTCGAGTGTAGTTTTATCGCACTATTTGCTTACCGATCTCTGTGGAGATAGCCAGCAGATTCCGACCCGACTGTTATGCTTCGAGCTTGTACTGAGCCGCACTGGGGTCTGAAATTGCCATCATGATCTGATTTAACGCCCTATTTGGACAGGATTAGTTTTAGAGGTGACGTTGGGTAACGTAATTATGTGCAAGAGCACAAAACGCCATATCTGTAATTGTAGGACAGTCCGAATCTGCCATCTCTATAATTTTTACATGGCAGAAGTAACAATTCTCAAGTTTGACAGGTGTTGCTCACGGTTTGAGCAAGAAAACAATAACATTCAATACATTGAGTGAAGTGCTGTACATAAGCTATATATGAATGACCTACATGTATCAACTTTCACAGCGAATGCTTTTATATATATGTTTTGTGCGAATGAATTGAAAAATATCACACCTTTTAACCCTTGCTGTTAATAGATGGCAAAGCAGCAGCATTCAACTGACCTAAACGTTTGGAAATGATAAGTTAACGTTCTCATCCATAGCCGTAAAACACATCTCAAGTGCAAGCACACTGTTTAGCTCACATCTGAAGGCAGGGGGCATTTAGGACGTACTGTGCGTCGCTAAAATACCCCAATGATTATAATCAAAATTACTCAATTCAAATATTATGGCTGCACTATTACCAAAGATTGTGTGGTATGGTTTAAAAACTTGTGAACCAAGTTCGAGTTCCGAGTGTGGCACTATCACCTGGACATGTTGAAATATCTTCACTCTTAGATGACAAACCTTCAGGCTTCAATAATAACTGTCAATTTATTTGAAAAAAAAAAGAGTATGAATTACATGGGGCAGTTTTAGGGGGAAAAACTAATTCCGTCCGAATCGTCCTCTGGAATAATGGACACTGTGGAGTAATAATTACATTACCAACCTTCTCTAGTAATACTAGTCCCGTGTGAATAGGGCTTAAGACATGCGATGTGGGTCAGAAAAAACTAGCCTCGGAACCATTAGTTTTCCCACAATGCTGCTCTTTTTATCCCCATGCTAGCTACCAGTAGCCACAGCAGCCATTATAAAATGGCACTTTGCGTTGAACAGCAAATGAGTTTGACTGTCCACAATGGCAGAGGTGGCTACTGCTAGCTAGCATGAGAATGAAAATGGCAGTTTGCGTTGAACAGCAAATGAGTTTGACTGTCCACAATGGCAGAGGTGGCTACTGCTAGCTAGCATGAGAATGAAAATGGCAGTTTGCGTTGAACAGCAAATGAGTTTGACTGTCCACAATGGCAGAGGTGGCTACTGCTAGCTAGCATGAGAATGAAAATGGCAGTTTGCGTTGAACAGCAAATGAGTTTGACTGTCCACAATGGCAGAGGTGGCTACTGCTAGCTAGCATGAGAATGAAAATGGCAGTTTGCGTTGAACAGCAAATGAGTTTGACTGTCCACAATGGCAGAGGTGGCTACTGCTAGCTAGCATGAGAAGGAAAATGGCAGTTTGCGTTGAACAGCAAATGAGTTTGACTGTCCACAATGGCAGAGGTGGCTACTGCTAGCTAGCATGAGAATGAAAATGGCAGTTTGCGTTGAACAGCAAATGAGTTTGACTGTCCACAATGGCAGAGGTGGCTACCGCTAGCTAGCATGAGAATGAAAATGGCACTTTGCGTTGAACAGCAAATGAGTTTGACTGTCCACAATGGCAGAGGTGGCTACTGCTAGCTAGCATGAGAAGGAAAATGGCAGTTTGCGTTGAACAGCAAATGAGTTTGACTGTCCACAATGGCAGAGGTGGCTACTGCTAGCTAGCATGAGAATGAAAATGGCACTTTGCGTTGAACAGCAAATGAGTTTGACTGTCCACAATGGCAGAGGTGGCTACTGCTAGCTAGCATGAGAAGGAAAATGGCAGTTTGCGTTGAACAGCAAATGAGTTTGACTGTCCACAATGGCAGAGGTGGCTACTGCTAGCTAGCATGAGAATGAAAATGGCAGTTTGCGTTGAACAGCAAATGAGTTTGACTGTCCACAATGGCAGAGGTGGCTACTGCTAGCTAGCATGAGAATGAAAATGGCAGTTTGCGTTGAACAGCAAATGAGTTTGACTGTCCACAATGGCAGAGGTGGCTACTGCTAGCTAGCATGAGAATGAAAATGGCAGTTTGCGTTGAACAGCAAATGAGTTTGACTGTCCACAATGGCAGAGGTGGCTACTGCTAGCTAGCATGAGAATGAAAATGGCACTTTGCGTTGAACAGCAAATGAGTTTGACTGTCCACAATGGCAGAGGTGGCTACCGCTAGCTAGCATGAGAAGGAAAATGGCAGTTTTCAGGAAAAGTACCAGTATTTCCATTTTTTCCGGTTTATCAGTTTGGATATAGGCCACATTTGGAATACAGTTGCACATCCCTGCATTGAGGAATGTTTTCTGATCCATATCTCGCGCCTGTTCCACGGTGTGTTTTTTACACTTGGTTCCTTACAGTTTTTTCTTTGTACGATTTGCTTAATAATTTTGTGCACTCCAAAGGAACTCAGACCCCTCAAAAGAGCCCCTGACAGGAACCGAACAGTTCCCCTTTTTTGGGTGATGTGAACACAGCTCCCCAGGTTGGCTTTTCATTATTCCCGCACCATACACTAGACTACTACAACCATTTCCCCTGCCCTAAACCCTCTCACATTGGGGCCACAATAGAGAGATGATGATATGTGCTGTTTTTGAATAGGCCTATTGATTATCGATCGTCAAGGATGCACAGAAATGTCCAAATATGTGTGGAGTTTTTAGTTCAGATTCTTTGTTTTAAATATGTGATCTATAGGCTAAGATAGCTTCATAAGCTGTTTTTTCTATTGTGGGGTTTGAATAGTGTGAGAAGTCAACATATTTGGTGACAATCACAACATAGGGTACAACATCCTTTCTAGTTCTTAAAAGGCCAGTAGCCTACGATGGGTGTACAATTTTAAAATTTCAGCACAATTTCATCTGAGGTTACTCTTCTGCTATTTATTCTGTTACGATTAACATGTAAATATTATATTAGTATTTATGATCTAGCCGGTGATAAAACATTCTGAAGGAATGGCTTTGTCCTGCACTTTGTAAAAACCCAGAGTGCATTTGGTGAATGTTGGAAAAAGATATTGGTTCCTTTCTAAACATAGCAATGTGAACGCAAAGGGTATTCAGATCGCAAAATAGGTGACGTGAACTGGCAAAATAGTTCTCATCCAAAGGCAAGAGCAGTTTGAATACAAAAATGACTTGAGTTATTTCACTTTTTCTTACCCCAGAGTTCACTTTAAAGTGGACCGAGTTCGGTTCTTTTCAAGAGGACTATATGTGAAAACACCCTTAAAGGGATAATCAACCACAAGCTATATAAATTGCATTTATTAACATCAACATTTTTTTTTTTGAGAAGTTTATTTTATTACAGACAACTTAATGCATACTTTTATATTATGGAAGCTGGAGAAAAAAATGAACAAATTATATATATAAAAAAAAAAACTGCAAAGTATTTTTCCATAGTGTACTATTAAATACATGTAATTTTGTCCTTGAAACCTTTAATTGAAATGCTATAGAATTCCATTAATTCCTATGAAGGACTGCTCCTACTGGGGGGTGCCAATATGGCCGACTGTTGGCTTCAAAGCCTCTCTCTGGCCAATGCGTACTATCAGCAGTCCAGGGTATATATAGATTTTTGTCATTGGCAGCATTGTGAGATTTTACTTTAAAAAGAAATATATATATATTTAACACGTTCTCATTTACAACAGCGACCTGGCCAAGATAAAGCTTGTTTGACACATACAACAACACAGAGTTACACATGGAACAAACAAACGTTCAGTCAATAACACAGTAGAAAAATATATGTACAGGATGTGGAAATGTAGAAGATTAAGGAGGTGAGGCAATAAATAGGCCATAGAGGCGAAATAATTAGTAGTTGGGTGTGCTATTTACAGATGGGCTGTGTACAGGTACAGTGATCGGTAAACTGCTCTGACAGCTGATGCTTAAAGTTAGAGAGGGAGATATGACTCCAGCTTCAGCGATTAAAAAAAAAAATAATAATAATTTTGCAATTCATTCCAGTTATTGTCAGCAGAGAACTGGAAGGAAAGTCGGCCAAAGTAAGTGTCGGCTTTGGGGATGACCAGTGAAATATACCTGCTGAAATATATCTGCCGAAATATACCTGCTGCTACTTAAAGGTTAAAGATAGAGAACGACCAACATGGATTTTTTTTCAGGCTGATGCAAATTTTTGGGGGTCAAGGAGGACAAAATAATGGTCATTTTATTTGAATGGTAAATCTCTTGATAAACTCAGTAAATTAAGATGGAAAAGACCTACCTCCAAATTCGAAACAACTCAATTGGCTTGTTCATCTATCTGTCAAGAAATAGTCCAGTTACAACCCGGCCAACTCCCTTTCACATCTCTTTCCATCATTTATATCGCCTGGCGACGTTTACTGCCACTATGAGAACTACCTCAATGGCGATGACATTCGCTACCAAGCCATAGATGTGCATAATATCTAATAAGGAGAGCGCGGGTAGGAAAAAAATATGAAACAACGCTGCACTTTGTCTGAGTGACTCATTTGCCAATACTTTGAGAAGTGAGAACGCACACGAATATCTTGGTCTGTAAATACGCAGGAAGATTCTTAGGTAGCTAAAGCTATTGCCAACCTTCTTTTTCCCTATTAAGACAATCGTCTAATCTGACGATCAACTGTCAATTTACGTATCCGATTGCGGCTGGTCAGATCAACACACCAGTAAATAGCTAACGTTACACTGCAAATCAGATGGCTCGTTGCTGAAAATGGTGCATGTTCAGAATGATAACCAGCTAACGTTAGCTGGCTACATTGGCTATTAGCTCCTATCTGATATCTTAGCACCATGTTTATCTAGCCAGCTAGCTAGCGTAGTAGCTAATATAGCTAGCTAACGCCACAGACGAACGGGTCAGTTATAGTAATCTTTGCTAACAGGTCACATAACTATCAGCTTAGCTAGCTTTCTTATTGCATGCATGTCCGGGCATGTCGACACAAGCCTTATTATAAATAAACTAATATTTGCAACAGGAGTTTGATTCTGGTCACTGGTCATTCATCAGTTTCTCAATACTGTACATTTCTGTTGGAGAATGAGCTAGCTTGCTGCTGATTCGCCCCGCTAGACATTCCTCAGCGTTGTGCAGTGCTCAGGCTGTGTGTGGTGGCTGGCATAGCAGCAGCTTTGCTATGTAGAAGGACGATCTGGTAACCAGAATTTTGACTTCGATACCAGTATTAAAATACCCTATCCTGAAACGATACAGAATCTATACTGTACCACTGCCTAAGAAAATCTAGTCAAAAAATAACCACAGAACTTTTGTTTTTATTTATTTTACATTGAATGTTGAGAACTGGTAAAACAACTTAAAATAGAATATCTTCTATTCTTTATTTAATTTCTTTACAAAATATAACCTCATATTAAATAACAGAATATCTTAAATGTACCTGATGCAAAACCATATGAGACTCAGAGCATACAAAATAATTGTACAATTACATTTAAATGGTAATTTGATACATACTGTGCCTTCGGTAAGTATTCAGACCCCTTGACCTTTTCCACATGTTAAGTTACAGCCTCATTCTAAAATGGATACAACAAAAAACATCTTCATCAATCTACACACACCCCGTAATGTCAAAGCAAAAAGAGGTTTGTAGAAATGTTTGCAAATGTATAAAAAACAAAACGGATACCTTATTTACATGCATTTTCAGACCCTTTGCTATAAGATTTTAAATTGAGCTCTGGTTGTTTCCACCTGTGGTAAATTCAATTGATTGGGCATGAGTCGACTGCATGTCAGAGCAAAAACCACGAGGTCGAAGGAATTGCCCGTAGAGCTCCGAGACAGGATTGTGTCGAGGCACAGATCTGGGGAAGGGTACCAATAGAATTATGCAGCATTGAAGGTTCCCAAGAACACAGTGACCTCCATCATTCTTAAATAGAAGAAGTTTAGAACCACCAAGACTCTTCCTAGAGCCGGCCAAACTGAGCAATCAGGGGAGAAGGGCCTTGGTCTGGGAGGTGACCACGAACCCGATGGTCACTCTGACAGAGCTCCAGAGTTTTTCTATGGAGATGGGAGAACCTTCCAGAAGGACAACCATCTCTGCAGCTCTCTACCAATCAGGCCTTTTATGTTAGAATGGCCAGACGGAAGCCACTCCTCTGTAAAAGGCACATGACAGTCCGCTTGGAGTTTGCCAAAAGGCACCTAAAGACTCTCAGACCATGAGAAACCAGATCTGGTCTGATGAAACCAATTTGAACTCTTTGGCCTGAATGCTAAGCGTCATGTCTGGAGGAAACCTGGCACCATCTATACTGTGAAGCATGGCGGTGGCAGCATCATACACTGGGGATGTTTTTCAGAGGCAGGGAATTAGAGGCTAGTCAGGATCGAGGGAAAGATGAACGGAGCAAAGTACAGAGAGATGCTTGATGAAAACCTGCTCCAGAGTGCTCAGAACCTCAGACTGGGGCGAAGATTTTACCCTCCAACAGAACAACGACACTAAGCACACAGCCAAGCTAACGCAGGAGTGGCTTCGGGACAGGTCTCTGAATGTCATTAAGTGGCCCAGCCAGAGCCCAGACTTGAACCCGGTCGAACATCTCTAGAGAGACCTGAAAATAGCTGCGCAGTGACGCTCCCCATCCAACCTGCCAGAGCTTGAGTGGATCTGCAGAGAAGAATGGGAGAAACTCCCCAAATACAGGTGTGCCAAGCTTGTAGCGTCATACCCAATAAGACTTGAGGCTGTAATCTCTGCCAAAGGTGCTTCAACAAAGTACTGAGTAAAGAGTCTGAAAATGTAAATGTCATATTTCCGTTGTATTAAAAAATAAATAAAATCTGTTAGCAAAAATAAAATTAACTGTTTTTGCTTCATCATTATAGGGTATTGTGTGTAGCTTGATGAGGGGGGAAAACGATTTAATCCATTTTAACATAACACTGTAACAAAATGTGGAACAAGTCAAGGGGGCGGCAGGTAGCCTAGTGGTTAGAGCATTAGGCCAGTAACCGAGCTGACAAGGTAAACATCCGTTGTTCTGCCCCTGAACAAGGCAGTTAACCCACTGTTCCTAGGCCGTCATTGTAAGTAAGAATTTGTTCTTAACTGACTAAAGGTTAAATATATATATATATATAATTATTATTATTATTTCCGAATGCACTGTTTATATGTGTATACCCATTACATTAAGGTAGTCCCCAGGCCACAGTCAAACCAGTACCAGTCAAAGGTTTGGACACCTACTCATTCATTTATATTTGAGATTCTTCAAAGTAGCTACACTGTGCCTTGATGACAGCTTTGCACACTCTTGGCATTCTCTCAACCAGCTTCACGAGGTAGTCACGTGGAATGCATTTCAATTAAAAGGCGTGCCTTGTTAAACGCTAATTTGAAGGAATTTCTTTGCGTAATGCATTTGAGCCAATCGGTTCTGTTGTGACAAGGTTGGGGTGGTATACAGAAGACAGCCCTATTTGGTAAAAAACCAAGTCCATAATATGGCAAGAACAGCTCAAATAAGCAAAAAGAAATGACAGTCCATCATTACTTTAACACATGAATGTCACTCAACATTTCCAGAACTTTGAAAGTTTCTTCAAGTGTAGTCGCAAAACCATCAAGCACTATGATGAAACTGGCTCTCATGAGGACCACCACAGGAAAGGAAGACCCAGAGTTACCTCTGCTGCAGAGGATAAGTTCATTAGAGTTAACTGGCTCTCATGAGGACCACCACAGGAAAGGAAGACCCAGAGTTACCTCTACTGCAGAGGAGAAGTTCATTAGAGTTACCAGCCTCAGAAATTGCAGCCCATATAAATGCTTCACAGAGTTCAAGTAACAGACACATCTCAACATCAACTGTTCAGAGGAGACTGCAGCAATTCAACCATAAAGGTTTTATTCACACAAAGAAACCACTACTAAAGGATACCAATAAGAAGAGACTTGCTTTGACCAAGAAACACGAGCAATGAGCATTAGACCGGTGGAAATTTGTCCTTTGGTCTGGAGTCCAAATGTGACATTTTTGGTTCCAACCGCGGTGTCTTTGTGAGATGCAGAGTAGGTGAACGGATTATCTCTGCATATGTGGTTCCCAACATGAAGCATGGAGGAGGAGGTGTGATGATGTGGGGGTGCTTTGCTGCTGACACTGTCAGTGATTCATTTAGAATTCAAGGCACACTTAACCAGCATGGCTACCACAGCATTCTTCAGTGATACGTCATCCCATCTGGTTTGGGCTTAGTGGGACTTTCATTTGTTTTCAACAGGACAATGACCCAACACACCTCCAGGCCGTGTAAGGGCTATTTGACCAAGAAGGAGAGTGATGGAGTGCTGCATCAGATTACCTGGCTTCCACAATCACCCGACCTCAACCCAATTGAGATGGTTTGGGATGAGTTGGACTGCAGAGTGAAGGAAAAGCAGCCAACAAGTGCTCAGTATATGTGGGAACTCCTTCAAGACGGTTTGAAAAGCATTCCAGGTGAAGCTGGTTGAGGGAATGCAAAGCGTGTGCAAAGCTGTCACCAAGGCAAAGGGTTGTTTAAGGGTTAAATAAAAACCTTGAATGAGTAGGTGTGTCAACTTTTAAGACTTTTAAAGATAAGAGCATCTGCTAAATGTCTCATGACTGTAAGTTGCTCTAGATAAGAGCATCTGCTAAATGACTAAAATATCAATGTAATTAGTTCACCACAACAGTGAAGATGTCACTCGAGTTGTGTGCTAGTAAACAAACACCACAGGACTGAGGACGTGATTGGCCTGGGGACTTCTGTAATGTGATTGGCCTGGGGACTTCTGTAATGTGATTGGCCTGGGGACTTCTGTAATGTGATTGGCCTGGGGACTTCTGTAATGTGATTGGCCTGAGGCTTGGAAACTACCGTAATGTGATGGGCCTGGGAACTACTGTAATGTGACGGGCCTGGGGACTACCGTAATGTGACGGGCCTGGGAACTACCGTAATGTGACGGGCCTGGGGACTACCGTAATGTGACGGGCCTTGGGACTACCGTAATGTGACGGGCCTGGGGACTACCGTAATGTGACGGGCCTGGGGACTACCGTAATGTGACGGGCCTGGGGACTACCGTAATGTGACGGGCCTGGGGACTACCGTAATGTGACGGGCCTGGGGACTACCGTAATGTGATGGGCCTTGGGACTACCATAATGTGATTGGCCTGGGGACTACCGTAATGTGACGGACCTGGGGACTACCGTAATGTGATTGACCTGGGGACTACCGTATTGTGATGGGCCTTGGGACTACCGTAATGTGACGGGCCTGGGGACTACCGTAATGTGACGGGCCTGGGGACTACCGTAATGTGACGGGCCTTGGGACTACCGTAATGTGACGGGCCTGGGGACTACCGTAATGTGACGGGCCTGGGGACTACCGTAATGTGACGGGCCTGGGGACCACCGTAATGTGACGGGCAGAGCATAAAATGAACACCCGACACCTGCCAAGTGCGGGTATGTTTTGGCATTGTGGGTAAGATGTTTATTTCACCAGCCACGTTGGCAGGTGGTCAGGGCTCCACAGTGTGAGCATTTCACTCGTATTTGTGAATAAAAATAGTCAAGTATGATCACATTTATAGCTGTTTTCAAAAGTATTTAGTCCGTTTTTTTGTTTCACAGCTGGTAAATGAATCACACACAGTGAAAGATCTACGAATCCTGTATCGCCTATCCCACAAGACACTGCAACATTTCCTGGACAGGGTCTGGGCGCATGTGAAGAGCTGTTTTGTGTGCTGTAATTTTAGCGGCAAAAATATTTTAGTTGATTTAAAAAAAAATCTACCTACCAGTGGCTAGTGGCCCGAAAAGTAAAATGTATGTCCTGGTGACAGATGAAATATAGGAACCAGTGGTATATATTCTCCTAACGTAATGCACAGGTTGGCTGCTGGTATTTACTTTAAAAGTAGCTACCAAAAAAAAAGTAAAATAAATAGTTTGAACGGTAAAAACCATCCCAATACCATGGTATAACTGCCCACGTCTTTTTGACAAATCAGAAGTTTCAGAAATAACATACTTTTTAGTTATTGGCAAACATGCATAACAACTATATGTTTGGGATTAATATGCTTTTATACATTTTTGATTTGCAGTGAGTGAAAACTCTTTAATTTTAAACGTGATTCATAGGAACTGTACAAACACTGTCCCATTTGAGTGATTTTTTTAAAGGGATGTCATATAAAGACCTCAAACACCCTGTTTCCTAATATGACTCTAGTATACCTTGATATATAGGTTAGATTGTGTGATTTATGTCAACTATACCTTGATATATAGGTTAGATTGTGTGATTTATGTCAACTATACCTTGATATATAGGTTAGATTGTGTGATTTATGTCAACTATACCTTGATATATAGGTTAGATTGTGTGATTTATGTAAACTATACCTTGATATATAGGTTAGATTGTGTGATTTATGTAAACTGGCCTGAGTGTCAGTCTTCTTGTGGCATAATGCCAACAATGTGTGGCATGACGATGAGTGAAGGATTGGGAATGGTGGCTGACTGGCACTCAGGCTACTTTACACAAACCCTCTCACCTACATAGAAAGCTATTATACAGAATGTATTATACACATTGTAAGGGTGGAGTTGGGTCACGAACTGAGGTGAGACGACTGACACGTTTTCAAATCATCCATTTCCATCCACAGATTCGCTACGCTGGTCACTCAAGAGGAGTCCAGAGGAAAGAGATGAAGGTAATTCCTCTACACATGATTTTAAATGGTTATTTAAAAAAAAAACAACGACTTGCCGTGTCTTCACAGATCATTTTCATGTCTGAAAAGACCATTGTGTGTATTTGTGAAGTTTGATGATAAATGTGTGCATGGGCAGTAATTCATGAAGTCAAATCATTTTACCACTGTAGACGAAGTAGACTGAAATTCATGAAATATATGAGATTTTCTGTACATTTTGTGACTTTTTAGCCATTAGTTCTTAAAGCAATGCCAAGATCCTAAAAGGGCCCCTGAAAATGGTGCAACAATTGTGTACAAACGTCATCACGTAATTGCTCTCGAGCCCCTGCAGCTGTGGACAAAGACAGTAAAAATAAACTTTGTGGTTGTGGGTTCACCCTACAACCTCATTGTACAATGCTGTGCCAATCGAATCCCCACTCCCACTTTAAGCTTGCAACCTCATCGGACATCATTCTTCCGGCCAATCAACATTGTCCCTCAGGTTTGGTTGTGGCTCGTTCATGTTGTACAGACAGGGAGGAGCCTCTTGTGATATGGATACATTTCAATGTTTTATACATATATATATATGTATATGTGTGTGTGTATATATATATATATATATACAGTGCCTTGCGAAAGTATTCGGCCCTCTTGAACTTTGCGACCTTTTGCCACATTTCAGGCTTCAAACATAAAGATATAAAACTGTATTTTTTTGTGAAGAATCAACAACAAGTGGGACACAATCATGAAGTGGAATGACATTTATTGGATATTTCAAACTTTTTTAACAAATCAGAAACTGAACAATTGGGCTTGCAAAATTATTCAGCCCCTTTACTTTCAGTGCAGCAAACTCTCTCCAGAAGTTCAGTGAGGATCTCTGAATGATCCAATGTTGACCTAAATGACTAATATATATATGTGTATATATATGTGTATATGTAATAATGACAATTACATTGTTCATTCAGTATTGTTGAACAATTTATTTTAACTTAATTTAATACATCAATAAAATCCATTTAGTCTCAAATAAATAATGAAACATGTTCAATTTGGTTTGAATATTTGGTTTGAATAATGCAAAAACAAAGTGTTGGAGAAGAAAGTAAAAGTGCAATATGTGCCATGTAAGAAAGCTAACGTTTCAGTTCCTTTCTCAGAACATGAGAACATATAAAAGCTGTGCTTCATGCATTGCGAAGAGCTGTTTGAATGAATGCTTACGAGCCTGCTGCTGCCTACCACCGCTCAGTCAGACTGCTCTATCAAATCATAGACTTAATTATAATATAATAACACACAGAAATACGAGCCTTTGGTCATTAATATGGTCAAATCCGGACACTATCCATTTCGTAAACAAGACGTTTATTCTTTCAGTGAAATACGGAACCGGTATTTTATCTAACGGGTGGCATCCTGAAGTCTAAATATTGCTTTCAGATTGCACAACCTTCAATGTATGTCATAATTATGTAAAATTCTTGCAAATTAGTTTGCAACTAGCCAGGTGGCCCAAACTGCTGCATATACCCTGACTCTGCGTTCATTGAATGCAAGAGAAGTGACCCATTTTCCCTAGTTTAATATTGCCTGCTAAGATTCATTTATTTTAAGTAAATATGCAGTTTTAAAGAATATACACTTCTGTATATTGATGTATTGATTTGTGCAACGATTGTGCTTTTTTTAGCAAATGCTCTTTTGTTATGGCGAAGTTGGCTGTCTTTGTTAGGAAGAAAGTCTTCACACAGTTCGCAACGAGCCAGGTGGCCCAAACTGCTGCATATACCCTGACTCTGTTGCACAGAACGCAAGAGAAGTGATACAATTCCTTGCCTGTTAGCAGGCAATATTAACTAAATATGCAGGTTTAAAAATATGTACTTGTGTATTGATTTTAAGGCGTTGATGTTTATGGTTAGGTACACATTGGAGCAACAGCAGTGCTTTTTTCGTGAATGCGCTTGTTAAATCACCCGTTTGGCTGTGATTCTATTATAAATTAACAGGCACTGCATTGATTATACATCAAATCAAATCAAATTTTATTTGTCACATACACATGGTTAGCAGATGTTAATGCGAGTGTAGCGAAATGCTTGTGCTTCTAGTTCCGACAATGCAGTAATAACCAACAAGTAATCTAACTAACAATTCCTAAACTACTGTCTTATACACAGTGTAAGGGGATAAAGAATATGTACATAAAGATATATGAATGAGTGATGGTACAGAACAGCATAGGCAAGATACAGTAGATGGTATCGAGTACAGTATATACATATGAGATGAGTATGTAAACAAAGTGGCTAGTGATACATGTATTACATAAAGATGCAGTAGATGATATAGAGTACAGTATATACGTATGCATATGAGATGAATAATGTAGGGTATGTAAACATTATATTAGGTAGCATTGTTTAAAGTGGCTAGTGATATATTTTACATAATTTCCCACCAATTCCCATTATTAAAGTGGCTGGAGTTGAGTCAGTGTCAGTGTGTTGGCAGCAGCCACTCAATGTTAGTGGTTGCTGTTTAACAGTCTGATGGCCTTGAGATAGAAGCTGTTTTTCAGTCTCTCGGTCCCAGCTTTGATGCACCTGTACTGACCTCGCCTTCTGGATGATAGCGGGGTGAACAGGCAGTGGCTCGGGTGGGTGTTGTCCTTGATGATCTTTATGGCCTTCCTGTAACATCGGGTGGTGTAGGTGTCCTGGAGGGCAGGTAGTTTGCCCCCGGTGATGCGTTGTGCAGACCTCACTACCCTCTGGAGAGCCTTACGGTTGTGGGCGGAGCAGTTGCCGTACCAGGCGGTTATACAGCCCGCCAGGATGCTCTCGATTGTGCATCTGTAGAAGTTTGTGAGTGCTTTTGGTGACAAGCCGAATTTCTTCAGCCTCCAGAGGTTGAAGAGGCGCTGCTGCGCCTTCTTCACGATGCTGTCTGTGTGAGTGGACCAATTCAGTTTGTCTGTGATGTGTATGTCGAGGAACTTAAAACTTACTACCCTCTCCACTACTGTTCCATCGATGTGGATAGGGGGGTGTTCCCTCTGCTGTTTCCTGAAGTCCACAATCATCTCCTTAGTTTTGTTGACTTTGAGTGTGAGGTTATTGTCCCGACACCACACAGGGCCCTCACCTCCTCCCTGTAGGCCGTCTCGTCGTTGTTGGTAATCAAGCCTACCACTGTTGTGTCGTCCGCAAACTTGATGATTGAGTTGGAGGCGTGTGTGGCCACGCAGTCGTGGGTGAACAGGGAGTACAGGAGAGGGCTCAGAACGCACCCTTGTGGGGCCCCAGTGTTGAGGATCAGCGGGGAGGAGATGTTGTTACCTACCCTCACCACCTGGGGGCGGCCCGTCAGGACGTCCAGTACCCAGTTGCACAGGGCGGGGTCGAGACCCAGGGTCTCGAGCTTGATGATGAGCTTGGAGGGTACTATGGTGTTAAATGCCGAGCTGTAGTCGACGAACAGCATTCTCACATAGGTATTCCTCTTGTCCAGATGGGTTAGGGCAGAGTGCAGTGTGGTTGAGATTGCATCGTCTGTGGACCTGTTTGGGCGGTAAGCAAATTGGAGTGGGTCTAGGGTGTCAGGTAGGGTGGAGGTGATATGGTCCTTGACTAGTCTCTCAAAGCACTTCATGATGACGGAAGTGAGTGCTACGGGGCGGTAGTCGTTTAGCTCAGTTACCTTAGCTTTCTTGGGAACAGGAACAATGGTGGCCATCTTGAAGCATGTGGGAACAGCAGACTGAGATAGGGATTGATTGAATATGTCCGTAAACACACCAGCCAGCTGGTCTGCGAATGCGCTGAGGGCGCGGCTGGGGATGCCGTCTGGGCCTGCAGCCTTGCGAGGGTTAAAACGTTTAAATGTTTTACTCACCTCGGCTTCAGTGAAGCAGAGACCGCATGTTTTCATTGCAGGCCGTGTCAGTGGCACTGTATTGTCCTCAAAGCGGGCAAAAAAGTGATTTAGTCTGCCTGGGAGCAAGACATCCTGGTCCGTGACTGGGCTGGATTTCTTCTTGTAGTCCGTGATTGACTGTAGACCCTGCCACATACCTCTTGTGTCTGAGCCGTTGAATTGAGATTCTACTTTGTCTCTATACTGACGCTTAGCTTGTTTGATAGCCTTGCGGATATGCAACGCAGGACAAGCTATATAAACTAGTAATATCATCAACCATGTGTAGTTAACTAGTGATTATGTTAAGATTGATTATAAGATACGTTTAATGCTAGCTAGCACCTTACCTTGGCTCCTTGCTGCACTCACATAACAGGTGGTCAGCCTGCCACGCAGTCTCCTCGTGGAGCGCAATGTAATCGGCCATAATTACCGATTGTTATGAAAACTTGAAATCGGCCCTAATTAATCGGCCATTCCGATTAATCGTTCGACCTCTAATATGTAGGATTTGGTTTGAAATGTAATTGTGCAGCCCTACATGAAATGTTCTGCTACTAGAAAGTCGTGTAATGATTATACAGAGCATTAAGGATTTATTTAGACCCCTTTTCCCACATTCCGTTACATTGCAGCCTTATTCTAAAATGTGTTTTTTCCCCCTCAGCAATCTACACACAATACCCGTAATAACAAAGCATAAAGAGGTTTTGGTTTTGGTTTATATATATATATATATATATAAAACTGAAATATTACATTTCCATAAGTTTTCAGACCCTTTACTCAGTACTTTGTTGAAGCACCTTTGGCAGCAATTACAGCCTGGAGTCTTGTTGGGTGTGATGCTACAAGCTTGGTACACCTGTATTTGGGGAGTTTCTCCCATGTCAGGTTGGATGGGGAGCGTTGCTGCAGATATTTCCAGAGCTGTATGGCCACACTAACTGTACTATTTGTGATGTAAATTGAATATATAGTGTAACGACCCTGGGTTTATGAGCGCGGATATCGACTCTGCCGCTCGAGCAGTATGCTTTTGCACGCTGGACTTCGGCTAGAAGGTTGAGGGTTCGAGCTCCCTGCTGTTTCATTACAATAGTATGCTTATTAGTCTTCGTATGGATATAATTACTAGTTACTCGTAGTACTCTACGAAGTATACAAGCAGTGGACACTATTTCTTGTGCTTTTAGTGCCACTAATACAATTCTTCAGAAAATGGGCGTGGCTTCAACTTGTTCAGATTTCAAGAAAATGGTGGAAAATATGCAGCCGAAGTCTGACGAGATAATAATAATAATAATAATAATAATAACAATAATAATACACACATAACTATGACAAATGTAATAAAGTAATGACTTGTCAAATAAGTTACGTTACATGTTATGTTGGCTGACCGTTTGTTAGCTACACTGTCCTTACGAACCACAGCATATCATTACAGCAGTAATCAGTATGTGCATTACTGGTATGTTAGCTAGCTCTGTTAGTTAGTTGGCTACTAATACATTGGACCTGCCAGTATATTAACTATATGTCATTCTTAGCTTAGCTAAGTGGTAAAGTCGTTGTGCGTTCTCAATGGTCATTGTTCATTCTCTCTGGCAATCTTCTCCGATTTCAGAGCACTCTTGTCTGAGTGCCAGAGAGCAGAACAAAACTGATGAATTCCTGAACGCTCAACACCGGATGAATATGGCCGATGTCAGTAAACATCGGCATTAAAATATGAATTAAATTGTTGCCAGCAGCACAGTTACAGTCACCAACGCTCTGGATAACATGAAAACAGCCTAACCAGCTCTGCTCGGGAGAGTAAGAGAGAGTGGGGTGTTCTCTCATTTGTGTCTGGAAGTAGCTAGGAAGTTAGCCAGTTAGCTTGGGTGCTTGACTGCAGTTGTGAGGAGATCAACCCTACTCCTCCTCCATAGTGTCCAGTATGCGGCTGAACACTCAGAGAGTGAAGCGCTATGAATTTACGAACCCCCAGAACACAGTCATAAAATGTCTAGCTAGTAATTTGTTATGCTAACAAGCTGGTCAGAGGTTGCATCACAACAGCATCAACTTCCCGGTAGACGGGCGATGTGCAAATACACTCAACTGAAAGGATACTGTTTGTTTTCAACATACAAAAAGAAAGAATAGTATGTAGTGTATATACAGTGGGGCAAAAGGAAAGAATAGTGTGTAGTGTATATACAGTGGGGCAAAAAGTATTTAGTCGGCCACCATTAAAGATACTACAATGTGATTTTCTGGATTTTTTTTCTCGTTTTGTCTGTCATAGTTGAAGTGTACCTATGATGAGAATTACAGGCCTCTCTCATCTTTCTAAGTGGGAGAACTTGCACAATTGGTGGCTGACTAAATACTTTTTTGCCCCACTGTACTGTGTTAGTATGGGTATTCGAACACCGCTCCGGTCTCTCCAGAGATGTTCGATCAGGTTAAAGTCCGGGCTCTGGCTGGACTTTTTATCATTGTTTTAGCCTTTTAGTTCATGGCCTCATTTTTAACCCTCATTCTATTTATTCAAATGGATTCTTACGTCAAGAAGTATTTTTTTATTGTGCACAAGGTAACGGCACAACAACATCATAATACATTCAAGACTGGGCTGTTTGTGGGGCGGGGAAGATCTGGGGACTCTACTGGGCTATATGTGGGGAGGATCTGGGGATTCTACTGGGCTATATGTGGGGAGGATCTGGGGATTCTACTGGGCTATATGTGGGCCAGGGAGGATCTGGGGATTCTACTGGGCTGTTTGTGGGCCGGGGAAGATCTGGGGATTCTACTAGGCTGTTTGTGGGCCAGGGAGGATCTGGGGATTCTACTGGGCTGTTTGTGGGCCGGGGAAGATCTGGGGATTCTACTGGGCTGTTTGTGGGCCAGGGAGGATCTGGGGATTCTACTGGGCTGTTTGTGGGCCGGGGAGGATCTGGGGATTCTACTGGGCTATATGTGGGCCAGGGAGGATCTGGGGATTCTACTGGGCTGTTTGTGGGCCGGGGAAGATCTGGGGATTCTACTAGGCTGTTTGTGGGCCAGGGAGGATCTGGGGATTCTACTGGGCTATATGTGGGCCAGGGAGGATCTGGGGATTCTACTGGGCTATATGTGGGTCAGGGAGGATCTGGGGATTCTACTGGGCTGTTTGTGGGCCAGGGAGGATCTGGGGATTCTACTGGGCTATATGTGGGTCAGGGAGGATCTGGGGATTCTACTGGGCTGTTTGTGGGCCAGGGAGGATCTGGGGATTCTACTGGGCTATATGTGGGTCAGGGAGGATCTGGGGATTCTACTGGGCTGTTTGTGGGGAAGATCTGGGGATTCTACTGGGCTATATGTGGGGCGGGGAGGATCTGGGGATTCTACTGGGCTGTTTGTGGGGAAGATCTGGGGATTCTACTGGGCTATATGTGGGCCGGGGAGAATCTGGGGATTCTACTGGGGTATATGTGGGCCGGGGAGGATCTGGGGATTCTACTGGGCTGTATGTGGGCCGGGGAGGATCTGGGGATTCTACTGGGCTATATGTGGGCCAGGGAGGATCTGGGGATTCTACTGGGCTGTTTGTGGGCCAGGGAGGATCTGGGGATTCTACTGGGCTATATGTGGGCCAGGGAGGATCTGGGGACTCTACTGGGCTGTTTGAGGGGCGGGGAGGATCTGGGGATTCTACTGGGCTGTTTGTGGGGAGGATCTGGGGATTCTACTGGGCTATATGTGGGGAGGATCTGGGGATTCTACTGGGCTATATGTGGGCCAGGGAGGATCTGGGGATTCTACTGGGCTATATGTGGGCCAGGGAGGATCTGGTGACTCTACTGGGCTGTTTGTGGGGCGGGGAAGATCTGGGGATTCTACTGGGCTGTTTGTGGGGCGGGGAAGATCTGGGGATTCTACTGGGCTATATGTGGGCCAGGGAGGATCTGGGGACTCTACTGGGCTGTTTGTGGGCCAGGGAGGATCTGGGGATTCTACTGGGCTATATGTGGGCCAGGGAGGATCTGGGGATTCTACTGGGCTGTTTGTGGGCCAGGGAGGATCTGGGGATTCTACTGGGCTATATGTGGGCCAGGGAGGATCTGGGGACTCTACTGGGCTGTTTGTGGGGCGGGGAGGATCTGGGGATTCTACTGGGCTGTTTGTGGGGAGGATCTGGGGATTCTACTGGGCTATATGTGGGCCAGGGAGGATCTGGGGATTCTACTGGGCTATATGTGGGCCAGGGAGGATCTGGGGACTCTACTGGGCTGTTTGTGGGGCGGGGAAGATCTGGGGATTCTACTGGGCTGTTTGTGGGGCGGGGAAGATCTGGGGATTCTACTGGGCTATATGTGGGCCAGGGAGGATCTGGGGACTCTACTGGGCTGTTTGTGGGGCGGGGAAGATCTGGGGATTCTACTGGGCTGTTTGTGGGGCGGGGAAGATCTGGGGATTCTACTGGGCTATATGTGGGCCGGGGAGGATCTGGGGATTCTACTGGGCTATATGTGGGCCGGGGAAGACCTGGGGATTCTACTAGGCTGTTTGTGGGCCAGGGAGGATCTGGGGATTCTACTGGGCTGTTTGTGGGGCGGGGAAGATCTGGGGATTCTACTGGGCTGTTTGTGGGCCGGGGAGGATCTGGGGATTCTACTGGGCTGTATGTGGGCCGGGGAGGATCTGGGGATTCTACTGGACTGTATGTGGGCCGGGGAGGATCTGTGGATTCTACTGGGCTGTATGTGGGCCGGGGAGGATCTGGGGATTCTACTGGGCTGTTTGTCGGCCAGGGAGGATCTGGGGATTCTACTGGGCTGTTTGTGTGGCGGGGAAGATCTGGGGATTCTACTGGGCTATATGTGGGGCGGGGAAGATCTGGGGATTCTACTGGGCTATATGTGGGCCGGGGAGAATCTGGGGATTCTACTGGGCTATATGTGGGCCAGGGAGGATCTGGGGATTCTACTGGGCTGTTTGTGGGGCGGGGAAGATCTGGGGATTCTACTGGGCTATATGTGGGCCGGGGAGAATCTGGGGATTCTACTGGGCTGTTTGTGGGCCAGGGAGGATCTGGGGATTCTACTGGGCTATATGTGGGCCAGGGAGGATCTGGGGATTCTACTGGGCTGTTTGTGGGGCGGGGAGGATCTGGGGATTCTACTGGGCTATATGTGGGCCGGGGAGAATCTGGGGATTCTACTGGGCTATATGTGGGCCGGGGAGCATCTGGGGATTCTACTGGGCTATATGTGGGCCGGGGAGAATCTGGGGATTCTACTGGGCTATATGTGGGCCGGGGAGAATCTGGGGATTCTACTGGGCTATATGTGGGCCGGGGAGAATCTGGGGATTCTACTGGGCTATATGTGGGCCGGGGAGGATCTGGGGATTCTACTGGGCTATATGTGGGCCGGGGAGAATCTGGGGATTCTACTGGGCTATATGTGGGCCGGGGAGGATCTGGGGATTCTACTGGGCCATATGTGGGCCAGGGAGGATCTGGGGATTCTACTGGGCTATATGTGGGCCGGGGAGGATCTGGGGATTCTACTGGGCTATATGTGGGCAGGATCTGGGGATTCTACTGGGCTGTTTGTGGGGAAGATCTGGGGATTCTACTGGGCTATATGTGGGCCGGGGAGGATCTGGGGATTCTACTGGGCTATATGTGGGCCGGGGAGGATCTGGGGATTCTACTGGGCTATATGTGGGCCGGGGAGGATCTGGTGATTCTACTGGGCTATATGTGGGCCTGGGAGGATCTGGGGATTCTACTGGGCTATATGTGGGCCGGGGAGGATCTGGGGATTCTACTGGGCCATATGTGGGCCAGGGAGGATCTGGGGATTCTACTGGGCTATATGTGGGCCGGGGAGGATCTGGGGATTCTACTGGGCTATATGTGGGCAGGATCTGGGGATTCTACTGGGCTATATGTGGGCCGGGGAGGATCTGGGGATTCTACTGGGCTATATGTGGGCCGGGGAGAATCTGGGGATTCTACTGGGCTATATGTGGGCCAGGGAGGATCTGGGGATTCTACTGGGCTATATGTGGGCCGGGGAGGATCTGGGGATTCTACTGGGCTATATGTGGGCAGGATCTGGGGATTCTACTGGGCTGTTTGTGGGGCAGGGAGGATCTGGGGATTCTACTGGGCTATATGTGGGGAGGATCTGGGGATTCTACTGGGCTGTTTGTGGGGCAGGGAGGATCTGGGGATTCTACTGGGCTATATGTGGGCCGGGGAGGATCTGGGGATTCTACTGGGCTATATGTGGGCCGGGGCGGATCTGGGGATTCTACTGGGCTATATGTGGGCCGGGGAGGATCTGGGGATTCTACTGGGCTATATGTGGGCCGGGGAGAATCTGGGGATTCTACTGGGCTGTATGTGGGCCGGGGAGGTTCTGGGGATTCTACTGGGCTGTATGTGGGCCGGGGAAGATCTGGGGATTCTACTGGGCTGTATGTGGGGCGGGGAGGATCTGGGGATTCTACTGGGCTGTTTGTGGGGCGGGGAGGATCTGGGGATTCTACTGGGCTATATGTGGGCCGGGGAGGATCTGGGGATTCTACTGGGCTGTTTGTGGGCCGGGGAGAATCTGGGGATTCTACTGGGCTGTATGTGGGCCGGGGAGGTTCTGGGGATTCTACTGGGCTGTATGTGGGCCGGGGAGGATCTGGGGATTCTACTGGGCTGTTTGTGGGGCGGGGAGGATCTGGGGATTCTACTGGGCTATATGTGGGCCGGGGAGGATCTGGGGATTCTACTGGGCTGTTTGTGGGGAGGATCTGGGGATTCTACTGGGCTATATGTGGGGAGGATCTGGGGATTCTACTGGGCTGTTTGTGGGCCAGGGAGGATCTGGGGATTCTACTGGGCTATATGTGGGACAGGGAGGATCTGGGGATTCTACTGGGCTGTTTGTGGGGCGGGGAGGATCTGGGGATTCTACTGGGCTATATGTGGGACAGGGAGGATCTGGGGATTCTACTGGGCTATATGTGGGCCGGGGAGGATCTGGGGATTCTACTGGGCTATATGTGGGCCGGGGAGGATCTGGGGATTCTACTGGGCTATATGTGGGCCAGGGAGGATCTGGGGATTCTACTGGGCTATATGTGGGCCAGGGAGGATCTGGGGATTCTACTGGGCTGTTTGTGGGCGGGGATGATCTGGGGATTCTACTGTATTTTCTAGTTTACTTTGTGTTGTGACTGACAGCCTCTCCTGTTGTTTCTATGGTAACCGTTTCTGCAGACTTTTGCCTACCTGCAGGATATGTCCCAGTTTCTGGTTGGTGTCTGATATGAGAGTAAAATGAGTGAGTTTAATATGGAGAACGATAGGTCTGTCATTTTTGGATATTACATTGTGAGTGGGGGCAATCGGCAACTTATGTGACATGTATGATGTGAGTAGAGCTGCTCGGTTTCTTTACTCGGTGTGAAATAATGTTGAAACGATTCTCCGTTCTCACAAGATGCTCACATGGAACAGAAAACAGTAGGACTCGTACCGTTGCTGAATTTATTGTATTCCATTTCATGCATCGTTCCAGCGTTAATGAAATTAATGAGTTAAATAAAGGTTATATAAAATAATGAAATGAAAAACAACACATTTTCCGCATTTCTTATCATGTGGAAAAAGGTCTGAACATAGTCATGCCATTGCCAAGGTAACCCCTGGTGGGTTAGTCGTAGTGAGTGGTGTTGAAATGACTCCAGCCTGGCCGAGTGGACAAAGAGCTGGCACATTTCATCCTTGAGAACTTGTATGGAACGGAAGGAGGGCTTCAGCTCGGGCTGTGGTGGTTATTTTGTCAGCTGGTGATTTGTCAATCAAATAACTGTCGGTCTCACGTTAATTAACAAACACATTTAGCATCTCCTGGCTTCGCACACAGCCGACAAGCCACTGATTCTGACCTTTTGGAACATTTACAAATAAAATAAGTCTAGTAAATCCATGTAGTATAGCCTACACCATCACAATAAATCCATGTAATATAGCCTCCACCTTCACAATAAATCCATGTAATATAGCCTACACCATCACAATAAATCCATGTAATATAGCCTCCACCTTCACAATAAATCCATGTAATATAGCCTACACCATCACAATAAATCCATGTAATATAGCCTACACCATCACAATAAATCCATGTAATATAGCCTACACCATCACAATAAATCCATGTAATATAGCCTACACCATCACAATACATCCATGTAATATAGCCTACACCATCACAATAAATCCATGTAATATAGTCTACCTCCACCATCACAATAAATCCATGTAATATAGCCTACACCATCACAATAAATCCATGTAATATAGCCTACACCATCACAATAAATCCATGTAATATAGCCTACACCATCACAATAAATCCATGTAATATAGCCTACACCATCACAATAAATCCATGTAATATAACCTACACCATCACAATAAATCCATGTAGTATAGCCTACACCATCACAATAAATCCATGTAATATAGTCTACCTCCACCATCACAATAAATCCATGTAATATAGCCTACACCATCACAATAAATCCATGTAGTATAGCCTACACCATCACAATACATCCATGTAGTATAAGCCTACACAATCACAATAAATCCATGTAGTATAGCCTACACCATCACAATAAATCCATGTAGTATAGCCTACACCATCACAATAAATCCATGTAGTATAGCCTACACAATCACAATAAATCCATGTAGTATAGCCTACACAATCACAATAAATCCATGTAGTATAGCCTACACAATCACAATAAATCCATGTAGTATAGCCTACACAATCACAATAAATCCATGTAGTATAGCCTACACCATCACAATAAATCCATGTAGTATAGCCTACACCATCACAATAAATCCATGTAGTATAGCCTACACCATCACAATAAATCCATGTAGTATAGCCTACACAATCACAATACATCCATGTAGTATAGCCTACACAATCACAATACATCCATGTAGTATAGCCTACACAATCACAATAAATCCATGATTTATTTTAGACTGTTGTGAAGAATCATGATAAGAAAATGTAGTCTATTCCAGATGAACAGAATAGCTCTGAGTAGTCCCGATGTGGCTATGGCAAATGGTTGTTGCCGGTGCGGCAGTTAGCCCAGTGGTTAGAGTGTAGGGGCGGCAGGTAGCCTAGTGGTTAGAGTGTAGGGGCGGCAGGTAGTCTAGTGGTTAGAGTGTAGGGACGGCAGGTAGCCGAGTTGTTAGAGTGTAGGGGCGGCAGGTAGCCTAGTGGTTAGAGTGTAGGGGAGGCAGGTAGTCTAGTGGTTGGAGCGGAGGGGCGGCAGGTAGCCTAGTTGTTAGAGTGTAGGGGCGGCAGGTAGCCTAGTGGTTAGAGTGTAGTGGTGGCAGGTAGCCTAGTGGTTATAGTGTAGGGGTGTCAGGTAGCCTAGTGGTTAGAGTGTAGGGACGGCAGGTAGCCCAGTGGTTAGAGTGTAGTGGTGGCAGGTAGCCTAGTGGTTAGAGTGTAGTGGTGGCAGGTAGCCTAGTGGTTAGAGTGTAGTGGTGGCAGGTAGCCTAGTGGTTAGAGTGTAGGGGCGGCAGGTAGCCCAGTGGTTAGAGTGTAGGGGCGGCAGGTAGCCTAGTGGTTAGAGTGTAGGGACGGCAGGTAGCCCAGTGGTTAGAGTGTAGGGGCGGTAGGCAGCCCAGTGGTTAGAGTGTTGGGACGGCAGGTAGCCTAGTGGTTAGAGCGTTGGACTAGTAACCGAAAGGTTGCAAGATCGAATCCCCGAGCTGACAAGGTACAAATCTGTCATTCTGCCCCTGTACAAGGCAGTTAATCCACTGTTCCTAAGCCGTCATTGAAAATAAGAATTTGTTCTTTAACTGACTTGAGTTAAATAAAGGTAAAATAAAATACTTCATTGAGCAGACCAACTGATTCACAGCATGAACATTATCCTCACACCAACAAGATCTAGGATCCAAATTCACCGCATCTGCCTCAGGGCTGGGCGGTATACAGTATTTTATGATACGCAGACCAAGCCACGCCACGGCACTCAAGGATGTTCCTCAACCACGAGACACTTGCGTTCAGTCTGCATGGTCAATGCAGCATGTTGATGACAACAATGTTGTTTTACTTTGCTTCTTAATATAAATCCACCAGCGTTATATAATGACACTATTAGCTTATGTTCTCCTGCCTGTTGTGTGGCGGACTGACTAAACACATATGCTTGTTTGTAAATAATGTCTGAGTGTTGGAGTGTGCCCCTGGCTATCTGTAAATAATGTCTGAGTGTTGGAATGTGCCCCTGGCTATCTGCAAATAATGTCTGAGTGTTGGAGTGTGCCCCTGGCTATCTGCAAATAATGTCTGAGTGTTGGAGTGTGCCCCTGGCTATCTGTAAATAATGTCTGAGTGTTGGAGTGTGCCCCTGGCTATCTGTAAATGATGTCCGAGTGTTGGAGTGTGCCCCTGGCTATCTGTAAATGATGTCCGAGTGTTGGAGTCTACCCCTGGCTATCTGTAAATAATGTCTGAGTGTTGGAGTGTGCCCTGGCTATCCGTAAATAATGTCTGAGTGTTGGAGTGTGCCCTGGCTATCCGTAAATAATGTCTGAGTGTTGGAGTGTGCCCCTGGCTATCCGTACATACAAATAATAAAATGGGGCCGCCTGGTTTGCTTAATATAAGGAATTTGAAATCATTTTGACTTTTGATACTTAAGTATATTTTATCAATTACATTTATTTTGTGATATTTAAGTGTATTTCAATCCAAATACTTGAAGTATTTTACTGGGTGACTTTTACTTGAGTAATTTTCTATTAACGTATCTTTACTTATACTATATATATTTTTTTTTTCCACCACTCCAATTGAGTGCAGGAAATGCAGAAATTATAAAAGTGCTGCTATTTGTTTTGGTTGAAGTTGAATTGAACAGTATAAACCAATCAGAATGGAGAAAGACTCATTGAAATCACTTAGAATGTACGTGTTGCCACCCTAGGATCACTCACTACTCATAAAGCACCCTGGGACCACTCACTACTCATAAAGCACCCTGGGACCCCTCACTACTCTTAAAGCACCCTGGGATCACTCACTACTCATAAAGCACCCTGGGATCACTCACTACTCAATAAGCACCCTGGGATCACTCACTACTCATAAAGCACCCTGGGATCACTCACTACTCATAAAGCACCCTGGGATCACTCACTACTCAATAAGCACCCTGGGATCACTCACTACTCATAAAGCACCCTGGGATCACTCACTACTCATAAAGCACCCTGGGATCACTCACTACTCATAAAGCACCCTGGGATCACTCACTACTCATAAAGCACCCTGGGACCACTCACTACTCATAAAATGTAGAACTTGAGTTATTCCAAAACTTTTTTTTAAAGTACTGATTCAATATTTTGCACATATCGCCTAGCCCTAGTCTGCCTTGACGTTCATAAAACTCCACGGACGCCCTCTTGCGCAGTGGAACCCAGAACGATATTAATCACTTGGTTACGATGCTGT